>NC_069502.1:386778205-387078205 GCF_027579735.1 Bombina bombina
TAGCTCTGCCGACAGTCAAGGAGGCTGATAAGATGGCGCTCAGTGAGGTCCTTGCCGCACAGGATGATACACTCCCTGTACTGATACCAGCTCCTCATGATACCAGCTCCTCATGATACCCCAGCTCAGTGTGCATTTAGTGCTCCGCTATGTGGGACCTACCTAAGAGGGTTTATACAATCCAGTTACACACCTGGAGAAGCAGCCTGTATTCTGAGTGCTGGCAGCCTTAGAGGAAGTCCCCAGACGCACACGAGCACTACACAGACTTCTACTATCAACGGTTCAAGTGTCGGTCTCCAGCGCTCCCTTGGCGGCATATCAGGCAGCATTCTTAGATCCTCTAGACCGGGCAGTGGGCCGGGTTGGGAGACTGGAGGACTTGCCATTCTATCAGCGACTACTGCATCACAACGAAGTCTCAATGTACCCCTTGGACTCAGGAACACAGTTGGAGTAGGTTAAAGCCACAGAAGATCCTGCAAGGAGAGGGTAATAACTCCTGGGTATATTTGGGACTCTCCTTCACCTTACTCATAATAACAAATACTCATCACTACCCCTATAGTCATATGGGTCTCTGTTTTAATATTCTCGTTGAATAGATTTAAATTTGTTTGATATTCATGTTTATGGTTAATCCTATTATTATAACTTATAGCATACCTTGAACTGCCCTGGATATCAGACCCTTTATCTGGTATCCTAAGCATATTTTAGCAATATAAATAAGTTTAATGCATGTTCAATAACTTTTCGTGTTATATTAGAATATATCTAGTCTCTCTTGGGTAAATCTCTGCTAGAGTATGGGGTATATGCCACTTGTACGCACTCACTTTTAGTGGGGGATTAGAATTGAGAAATAGGTACTCCCAAAGCTCACCCAGCCAACACAGTCGATAATATCATTATTGGTATGCACCCTTGTACTACAATCTTTCCTTTAATCTTTATTAGAAGATTTGTGCCGGGTCACTTAGTGTAGCTGAACCTCTAGATTCGCACTCAAATGTTTAAGATGTTTATTAGACTGGTGTGAGTGTAAGGGTATAAAAGTTCACGCACCTAGCATCATAAGAAAAGACCATCAGCTATAACACCCATTGGAAAACAATAGTGTAAGCTGCCTCATTAATATTGAAGCACTGGCTTAGTTAACACCCTGTGACACAGCTCTCCCTATCACAAGCAAATGTTTGTTTATGTATTCCCTGTTTTTTACAACTGTGAATGATGGTTTAAACTAGATAATACTTTGTAATTTTGTACTTGGAATCACATGAAAATAGTTGTAATGGTTGTTATGCTTGTGTGCGTGAAAAGTTCTAAATATTAGCACCCCTAATGCTACAAGATGTAGCACTCAATTACAACACCCACTAGAGAATAGCAGTATATAATATGTTTGAAGACTTAGCTTGTATGCATTGTTTAGACTCACATATCATCTGAACGTTATGATATATAAAAGGAGACTGGATTAACCCATTATAGCTTCGCCCCCCCCCCCTATAATGGGTCCTTTACCCACTTTCCTTTGACTTAAGCGGCTCTTGCCCGCTGTAATCTTTCATTTCTTTCATAGTATACTTATCAGCTATATCCTCCCATGGCCACAGATCTCATATACAAACAAACAGTATCTCAGCTCTCTATTATTATACTGTAACTACTTAAGTTTGCAAAGATTGGTCTACTTAACCCATCTTTCTACAAAATAGAGATATAGCTACGATAACCTATGTTTATAATACTCCTCATACAATATAAAAGAGACCCTATATTCACTTATGTGAAATCCCACCTCTATACTCATCTGAAAATACAAAATCATGTATGCGCTAACTGAAAGATAATAACCATCACATCTTTTGTTTAAGATTTATAGTTTACTTTTAAATTTGTATCTTTTAATTGCATACCCATGTGGGCTTGTATTGTACTGTCTTATTATTTTGTTTGTCTCAATAAAAAACTTTTAAAAAAAAATAAAAAAATAAACAGTTACACTCATATTAACACTTTGATAAAAACTATTCAGAAAAATATTAATATAAATAATTTCTAAGGGTTCAAATGTATATGGCATATGGTCATGTATTTGACTGCAGAGGCTAAAATATAAATAATAATTCTATAATAATATTTAATATAGTATTTACTGTAAATATTTAACATTTATTTTCTTTATATAAGGAAAATTGTTATTTCCCAAGACAAACAGGATTATTTATTGACCATCCTGGAGTCATTTGATGATCATCAAACTACTTTAGAAGTCATTTGCACATCATCAGATATCATCAGGCTTGTAAAGTCATTAGCTAAGGTAAATATTTCTGGGTGATGATTTCATAATGATTAGCAGATTACCTTATTGATTACTTCACAAGAATGAACAGCCAGTAAATGCCTGTAGAATAATATAAATTAAATATTTTGGCCTGTGGGTATAGTTCAAGATGGCTTCTGATGACTAGTCTGGAGTTATCGATTACTTCAGAATTACTCCAGGAAGATCATCTTTATTTACTAGGGGTTTTAAAAAAAAAAAAAAAGATACTCCTTTATATTTTTGTATATATTTATACCTGTATATAATAACATAGCCCATAAGCCCAACAAGAGTACACTAATTCTTCATGTGTGTTAACCTGACATAAGTTATATTAAGGTGTGTTTTGTAATTATTAAATATAAAATAATTAAAAATATTAATAATTAATGTAGAAAATTATTATAGATGTACTAAAATATTCCAAGAAATCAATAGAATATAAATTTATATTTTACAGTAACTATAATTATTAATAAGTATGAATATTTTTTAACATTTATATTTCATATTTTACATAACATGCCTTAAGATTACTCATTCTTCATGTGCGGTTACCCGACACCATATTAGACCTAAAGCGTAAAACCCAAAGCTTCTTCCGTTTATTTTACATTCCAATGTTCTTCACATATAAACAAAAAATATATATATTTTTAAAAATATATTTTTATGTATATATATCTGATGATGTAAATGTAAAATGTATATCTCTACCTTTGTTGTCCTGAGACTGGGTGGAAAATGGAAAAAATGGAAGTCCACACAAAAATGCAGTATAATTACAGCAGTGTTTATTATGAATGTATCATAATTATATTAAACAGTAATCGCCTATTGAGCAAGGCTATTACTAAACTATAATGCGTTACTTAGTTTCGGAATGCTGCAGATGTAACAGGTATATTCTCTATATGTAGTCTCCTTTAACCTAGTCAGCAATCAATCCAGTCTGCTTCAATCAATCCAGTCTGTCCCCTTAGCAATCTAATTAACAGTTAGGGGCATATTTATCAAGCTCGGTATGGAGCTTGAGGCCCCTTGTTTCCGGCGAGCCTGAAGGCTTGCCGGAAACAGAAGTTATCAAGAAGTTATGAAGCAGCGGTCTGAGGCCGCGGACAAAAATCAACCCGATTGAATTTGATCGGGTTGATTAACACCCCTTGCTAGCGGCCGATTGGCCGCAAATCTGCAGGGGGCGGCGTTGCACCAGCAGTTCACAATAACTGCTTGTGCAATGATAAATGCTGACAGCATATGGCTTTGACCAGTTGATTAATTACCAGATATTCAGAACTTTGTTTCTGTGAGGTCATCCCCTTGTAAAGTTATCATTGAGATCACTGGATTTGAGCACCAAATCCAAGCAACATTGAATTGTTTTTCTTCATAATAATAATAATACTTAATGCAACACTCATTGGGAGTTTAGGATTACCATACTTAGCTGCCAGTAAGGCATGCAATACATTGCAATATACTAAAACTATATGAGATTAAAGGAATACTAAACCTATTTTTTTTCTTTAATGAGTCAGATAGAGCCTGCAATTTTAAGCAACTTTCTAATTTACTCCTACCATCAATTTTTCTTTGTTCTCTTGCTATCTTTATTTAAAAAGCAGGAATTTAAAGCTTAGGAGCAAGCCCATTTTAGGTTCAGCGCCCTGGATAGCACTTGCTTATTGGTGGCTACATTTAACAAACCAATAAGCAAGCATAACCCAGGTTCACAACCAAAAATGGTCCGTCTCTTAACTTTACATTCTTGCTTTTTTAATAAAGATAGCAGGATAACGAAGAAAACTTGATAATAGGAGTAGATTAGAAAGTTGCTTAAAATTGCATGCTCTATCTGAATCAATAAAGAAAAATGTAGGTTTAGTAAAATTATATACAGACTACTATGAAAAATGGCATTTTGTTGGTTCCCCAGCAAATCTTGCCTATGTTACCTCTCCCTTCCCTATACACACCAGCAGGGCCGCCATCAGGGGGTGACAGGGGTGACTCCTGTCAGGGGCCCAATGGGCCAGGGGGGCCCCATGAGGCAAGAACTAAAAAAAAAAAAAAAAAAAAAAAAATTTTTTTTTTTTAATTTTGGCAGCCACCAGTGGGTACTACAGCAGAGTGCTAATTGAGCATGGGAAATTTATTACAAGGAGTAAGTATTAGCATTTGAGAGGATTTCTGAGTGTGCACTAAACCACTATGCACAGTGTGAGACAGACTTGGCACTTTGTTTGTACAGTGTGTGCCTGAGTCACACGGCAGATCACTTTCATTTGCAGAGAAGGTAGGACTTAGTTAGCAAAATGTTTTTTATTTCTTTGTGCAATTTCGGATTGTAACTTCAGTGTGGTAGTAGTTGTATGGTGGGGCCAGGGGTCCATAAAAAACACATTTTTTTTTAGCAGCAGTGTATTTATGATTATTTGACAATTCTATATTTAAAACCATGCAGAAATATTTCCTCCTCAATACACAAATGGTAGGTGCCCTTTTGGCAGATATGTATATATATATATATATATATATATATATATATATATATATATAATGCATGTCACACACTGTTGATTTAGGGGATGCAAGGTGCATAAATGTTTCCTCCTGTGAGTGTTTCTGTGGGTGTCTGTGTTTGTATTTGTGCTTTGATTTGTGTCTCTATGAGTGTGTATGTGTTTTTTTTCTGTTGGAATCTCTATGAGGGTGGGTGTGTATGTCTTTGTGCATTTTCTGTGGATGTCTGTGAGGGTGTGTGCATATGTCTTTGAGCTTTTTCTATGGGTGTCTCTGTGAGGGTGTGTGTATGTTTTGTCTTTGTGTATTTTCCCTGGATGCCTCTGTGAGGGTGGGTGTGTATGTCTGTTTTCTGTGGATGTCTCTGTGAGGGTGTGTGTGTTTATGTATGTATGTATGTCTGTGTTTTCTGTGAATGTCTCTGTGATGGTGTGTGTTTTCTGTGGGTGTCTCCGTGAGGGTGTGTGTATGTCTTTGTGTGTTTTCTGTGGGTGTCTCTGTGTGTGTGTGTGTCTTTGTGTGTTTTCTAAGGCTGTCTCTGTCGGTGTTTCCTTGGGTGTATGTGTAAGTTTGAGTTTGTCTGTGTGTGTGTGTGTGTCCATTGTCTGTTCCTTTTTAGGACATTTTGGCCTTACTACTGATTATTCACATCTTTCTACAGACTTTGAGACTAATGAGACCTTTACGGAAGCCACCTAATCCACCATATAGCCTTTAAATTATTGTTTAGGCAGTTCAGGGCCCTTCCTTTCAGCCACTGCATGCTGTTGGCATCTTCCTTTACAAAAAGATAATAAGAACTCCATATTTTGTTTTCTAAATCTCCTTTTTTTTACAAAGCTGAAGTCTACCTCATTACTTGTCAGGTCAATGTAAACAAGTGCTGAGTGTCTATTTGGGTGTCTGTGTCTGAGTGTGTTTCCTTGCGTGTCTGCTAGAGTGTCTATATGTGAATCCTTATGTGTGAGTGTGTGTGTTTCAGTGTGTGAGTGTGTATGTGTGTTTGTATGTTACTACCTTTACAACATTTCCAAGTTTAAATAGACACCTAAGAATAAAGTGCATATATACGTTTTAATCACTTGGTCAAAAAATGCACATGTCAAGGGGGGGGGGGCCCTGATCAATGGTTAAGTCAGGGGCCCCAAAATTTCTAGTGGCGGCCCTGCACACCAGTGATGCAGATACTTCAGCACAGTCAGATATAAATTGAATTGTTTTGTTTTGGGAGTGCTGCTGCCTTTGTGACTGTCTACTTAATTTGGGGTTTCGGTGCTAGAACATGCAGAGTGCATCTGACTATTACACTGGTGCTGAAATATTATTATGGATTGTGCCCAGTATCACTGGGAGCATCCAGGCTCAAGGTTCTATCTTCAGTTGCTAGGCTGTATTCTTCCTTATACTTGCGTGCCATGCTGGATGCAGTTCATACACCACCTCCTCTTGACTAAGAACATTGATGGATAATGCATATGAGGGGAGGTGGTAAACAGAATTGTGTGTGTCTTCAGCACACCCTAAGTATGCCCCTGGGTCAGACATACAATTTTAAACAACTTAGTTCTATTACCTGATTTGCTTAATTTTCTTGGCAGCATTTGCTGAAAAGGATACATAGGTAGGCTCAGGAGCTGGCTGCTGATTGGTAGCTGCACATATTGTAATTGACTTACCAATGTGTTCAGTTAGCTCACAGTAGTTCATGGTTGTTCCGTCAATAAAGGCTACCAAGAAAGTGAAGCAAAATTGATAATAGAAGTAAATAGGAAAGATGTTTAAAACTGTATGTTCTATCTGAATTGTAAAAGAAAATGTTTTGGTTTCATTCACCTTTAACCCTCTGACTGCCATTCAGTGCTGAATATTTTAATTACAACATTTAGAATGTTTAAATTTGTGTCAATACTCTACAAGGAGTAGGGCTATTCTTACTTCTTAAAATATGAGGCACAGGCAAGTTTAAATGTGCCAGGATTTACAGATGCCTGGCAAACACATTTATATCAAGATCTCCAAAATCCAGACTTTAGGATCCAATAAAAGTCTAGATTATTAAGATTATCTTTGAAAAAAGCTGCTTAGATCATCACTATCAATATATATATATATATATATATATATATATATATATATATATATATATATATATATATATATATATATAAGTTCCAGACAGTATGCACTCCAGAAAAATGTGAGCATCAGCCTTGGGTGCAGCAAACTTAATCACAATATGTCCAGAAAAAGCGCGTTCCAAAGGTCTTATCAAATGTGTTGTAGTCACTTTATTTAGCGTGAACGTTTTCGGGTAAAACAACCAATCCTCAGACAAACAGTGAGTAAAATACACTTACCCGCCACCAAACTTATAACCATCCGTGAGAGCTGAAAGATGCTACGTTCTCCCCAGTAGGTCCACCCCCATATGGGAGTAACTATCCGGGGCAGCGTGGGTTTGCGTACAAAAGCAATAACCATAAATAATGGCAACATGACTTAACTAAAATAGCATGAATATATACAAAGAAATTGCTATGCATAAGAAAACAAAAGCAATAACATTAGCAGGACAAGAGGTCTGCCCCATTGTCTGCATAAGCATCTCAGTGGTTACCATAGTAACATATACACAAAAACGCCCATAGGCAGAGAACATATGTGGCCAATGTGAACAACCCCCATAGTAAGTGGATACAGACACTATACATTGAATACTGAGGCTATACAGAGGCTATACAGAATCATAGATGTAAAGCAAACTGGTTAAGGCATGCGATAGAGCTAATACCAATAAATTTCATGATAATATAAAATAAAATGTAATTTCAATCTCCAAGGTCTATATTATCTCTCCTAAACTACTGGAAACCATAGTGTATCTAAATCAGACCAATTGCTGTGTCAAATTACTTACTACATAAGGGATAACAGGTCATACCTCTATAGATTATGTAAATTATATTATCTTTTGGAAAATGGACTCAAATGGATCATGGATCTCATAAAATTCAGACTGGTATTTATAGGAATACCTGCCAGTCAAGATGGGTGTTTAAGCCCTTGGGTACTAATGTATCCAAATAGAATGTCCATTTGGCCACTCTTTGTAGCAGCACTTTGTTACAATCATCACCTCTCTTCAACGGGGGGAACATGATCGATGATGGTATATTTCAAGTCCGTTATTTTATGTTGTAGATCCAGGAAGTGTTGTGCCACAGGTTGTTCAGAAGTTCCCTTCTTTAAAGCCATACGGTTAGCAGAGCGATGATTGGCCATCCGTGTCTGTAGGTCGTCAGAGGTCTTTCCTACATAGTACAATCCACAAATGCAATGTAGAAGATATATGATGTGAGTAGTGGTACAAGTTAGGCGATATCGATGTTTGTAGATTTTTCTCTTATGGGGGTGTGTAAATGAGGCGCCTGTAATAAGACCGGCACAAGTCACACATCCCGAGCAGCAGAAGACCCCCAGTTTCTTAGTATCCATCCAGGTAGTTTTTCTGTAACATTATATCAGATCCGTTTTCACTAAAAAGTCCCGTAAGGATCTAGCCCTTCTGTATCCCATCCGTGGGGGCGGTGTATGTAATACAGGTAATGATTTATTGGTATTTACAATCTCCCAATGTTTGTTTATAACATCGGGTATTGCTTTCTTGTCACTGGAATAGGTTGTGACAAATGTCATTGTGTTGGTATCCAGAACCTTCACAGTTTTTTGACCCCCCAGTAGTTGGGTACATTGTCTTTACAGGAGCTTAGTGGGATAACTGCGTGTCTGGAAGCGTTCTCTCATTTCTATCATTTGTTCATCCCTATTCTTCTCTTCTGTATTATTCCTCAGCACCCTTAGGAATTGTGACTTGGGTAAGGCTTCTTTGAGTGCTGATGGATGACAACTAGAGAAATGTAGGAGTGCATTAGTTTCCTTACGGTAAAGAGTGGATTGGAGTCTGTCAGTATTCTTATAGAGCCTCACATCAAGGAAATCGATCTGTTGATTGTTATATTGCATTTTGAATGTTAATGCGGGATGGATTGTATTCAACTGTGAGAACCATATTTCTAGTTCATCCGAAGTTCCTATCCATAGTAAAAACAGATCATCAATGTATCTTTTAAAAAAGGTGATCTTGTCTACCTTAAATAGATCAGTACTAAATTCTTCAAAAAAGGACATAAATAAATTTGCATAAGATGGGGCCACATTGGACCCCATTGCAGTCCCGGTCAGTTGTAAGAAGAATTGCTGTTCAAATCTGAAATAATTTGTGGTAAGGCAAGTCTCCAAGAACTGTAGCAGTACTTCGGGGGAGGTCCCGCATATGGGTACCTGTTGAGATGCAAAGCAACAGCCTGAATACCTTCCCGATGAGGGATCACAGTATACAGACTTGTCACGTCTAACCTAATGAGAAGAACCTCTTCTCCATTCCCCTTTATAAGTGCTAATTGCTCAAGGAGAGATGTAGAGTTTCTTAAGTAGGAAGGCATATGTTGAACCAGAGATTGCAGAAATGTGTCTACATAGGTAGCTATAGGTTGTTGTAAAGATCCGATAGCAGAGACTATTGGTCTGCCAGGAGGGTGTATAAGACTATTGTGTATTTTAGGGAGTGCATAGAATACTGGAATCTGGGGATACGTGACTGTCAATAATGCCAGGGTATCTTTATCAAAAATCCTTCTTCATAAATCATGAGAGAATAACGGTCAATTTGTTGTTTGAAAATTGTTGTCGGATCATGTTGTAGTTTTCTATAGGTGTTCTTATCTGAGAGTTGGGACATGATCTCATTTTTATAATCTGCATAGTTTAACAGGACCACTGCTCCTCCCTTGTCTGCTTCGCGAATAACGATTGTAGTGTTATTGGCTAAATTCTTCAAAGCAGACCATTCTTCATAAGTTGTTAAAAGTATCGGTTTCGTGGGATCTAGTTGATCTATTCATCTCTTCAAGGGTTAATCTCACAAAGGTGTTAATACTGGCATTGTGAGATTGTGGGGTATACAACGATTTCTTATGTAACTGTTTTGGTTCAGATACAGTGTCCTTGAATTTTTCTTTAACCCCTTAATGACCAGACCATTTTTAAATTTTCTTACCCTTAATGACAAAGGCTATTTTTACATTTCTGCTGTGTTTGTGTTTAGCTGTAATTTTCCTCTTACACATTTACTATACCCACACATATTATATACCGTTTTTCTCGCCATTAAATGGACTTTCTAAAGATACCATTATTTTCATCATATCTTATAATTTCCGATAAAAAAAATATAAAATATGAGGAAAAAATTGAAAAAAACACACTTTTTCTAACTTTGACCCCCAAAGTCTGTTACACATCTACAATCACCAAAAAACACCTATGCTAAATAGTTTCTAAATTTTATCCTGAGTTTAGAAATACCCAATGTTTACATGTTCTTTACTTTTTTTGCAAGTTATAGGGCCATAAATACAAGTAGCACTTTGCTATTTCCAAACCCCTTTTTTTCAAAATTAGCGCTAGTTACATTGGAACCCTGATATCTGTTAGGAAAACCTGAATATCCCTTGACATGTCTATATTTTTTTCTAGAAGACAACCCAAAGTATTGATCTAGGTCCATTTTGGTATATTTCATGCCACCATTTCACCGCCAAATGTCATCAAATAAAAAAAAAAGTTCACTTTTTCACAAATTTTGTCACAAACTTTAGGTTTCCCACTGAAATTATTTACAAACAGCTTCTGCAATTAAGGCACAAATGGTTGTAAATGCTTCTTTGGGATCCCCTTTGTTCAGAAATAGCAGACTTATATGGCTTTGGGGTTGCTTTTTGGTAATTAGAAGGCCGCTAAATGCTGCTGCGCACCACACGTAAATTATGCCCAGCAGTGAAGGGGTTAATTAGGTAGGCTGTAGGGAGCTTGCATGGTTAATTTTAGCTTTAGGGTAGTGTAGAAGACAACCCCAAGTATTGATCTAGGCCCATTTTGATATATTTTATGCCACTATTTCACCGCCAAATGCGACCAAACAATTAAAAAAAAAATCATTTTTCACAATTTTAGGTTTCTCACTGAAAGTATTTACAAACAGCTTGTGCTATTATGGCACAAATTGTTGTAAAAGCTTCTTTGGGATCCCCTTTGTTCAGAAATAGCAGACTTATATGGCTTTGGCATTGCTTTTTGGTAATTAGAAGGCCGCTAAATGCTGCTGTGCACCACACGTAAATTATGCCCAGCAGTGAAGGGGTTAATTAGGTAGGTTGTAGGGAGCTTGCAGGGTTAATTTTAGCTTTAGGGTAGAGATCAGCCTCCCACCTGACACATCCCACCCCCTGATCCCTCCCAAACAGCTCTCTTCCCTCCCCCACCCCACAATTGTCCCCGCCATCTTAAGTACTGGCAGAAAGTCTGCCAGTACTAAATAAAAGAAGTTTTTCTTTTTTTTAATAAACAAAATAAAAGTTTTAGCTGTGATGGACCCCTGCCTTAGCCCCAACCTCCATGATCCCCCCCCCCCCCAGCTCTCTAACCCTCTCCCCTACCTAATTGCTGCCATCTTGGGTACTGGCAGCTGTCTGCCAGTACCCAATTTGCCCCAAAAACAAAAGTATTTTTTTCTCTTTTTGCCATTATTAATGTTTTCTGTAGTGTAGCAGCCCCCCACAATACCCCAACCCCCTCCCCCTCCCAGATCCTTATATATTTATTTTTTTTAAATCTTTTTTCCCCCCTCTTCCCTCCTCATTGGTGTCAGTGGCCAGCTAATCGCGCGAGCGCACGCGCGCCCCCGCACGCTCCCGGCACCCGGCGTGCACATTGCACTTACAGGAACCGGATGCCGGGTAGCGATGGGCCGCCCACCCGCCTCCCTGTTATGCTCCCACCCACCAACGAACGGCACCATCGCTACCGGTGCAGAGAGGGCCACAGAGTGGCTCTCTCTGCATCTGAGTCTTCTAAAAAGGTATTGCAGGATGCCTCCATATGGAGGCCTCACTGCAATACCCTGAGAGCTGCTGGAAGCGATTGCGATCGCTTCCAGCACTCTGTTAGACAACTGACGTACCAGGTACGTCTATTGTCATTAACTGGTTGTTAATGCATGACGTACCTGGTACGTCAGTTGTCATTAAGGGGTTAAGAAGCAGTTGTCGTTGAAATTTTTTTTGTATCTATAAAGAGTTCAAATGGATCAGTCTTACAAGTTGGTATGAACGTAAGACTCTTATTCAATATTTGTGTTTCCAAATTATACAAAGTGTAGTCGCTCAAATTTACCACAATATTTTTTTTCACCATTTCTGCGGGTTCAGGGGTGGTTTTTTCTTTGTGCCCCCCTCTTCTTGTCCTGGCTCTCTGCCTATGTAGTTTTTTGAGTGTGTTGTTACGCCAGTAGGCTGTTGTACAGTATTGCTAATCCTTTCCACTTGATCCCCTTCAGATCCCGATCCCAAACTTTCCACAGTAGACAAATCTTTGGGTTTCTGATATTTAGCTACTGTCTCCTACGATATTGATGTTGTCTCTGCCTCTCTTGTGTGGATAATTGCCACAAATACACCCATTTATCGCTATAGTCCCCAATTACAGCTTCTAATTTCTTGTTTTTAAAGTCAATCAAATCTGATTCATATTTTGTGATCTGATCCTGCAATTTACGGAGCCAATTTTCGCTGGTGTCCGTTCTTAATTTTGGCAGAGTAGGCTGTTCATATGCCGTAATTTATTTTCTCAATTGTGTAAGTAGTCTTCCTACCTCCTGGATTACTAAAAGTACCAAATCAAAGGAGCAGTTGTTCTCAATACAGCACCAACGCTCACAAAATGCAGGATTAATCCTGCCAATGGTAGCGACTTTTTCTATCCTAAAGCCCCTAGGCATGTATCCCTTACAATGGTATTCGGATAAGTAGGCACCATGTAGGATCAGATCTTTTTCTTTTTGCTTCAATCTAAGTATTTTACTCACTGTTTTATGAGGACGGGTTGTTTTACCCGAAAACGTTCACACTAAATAAAGTGACTACAACACATTTGATAAGACCTTTGGAGTGCGCTTTTTCTGGACATATTATATAAATATATATATATATATATATATATATATATATATATGGAATATGAGGAGACACTCACTGGTCTTTTTCAAATGTGGTTTAATAAAACAAGCGTGACATTTCAGGGACACACTCCCCTTCCTTAGTCTGAGTGTGTCCCCAAAACGTCACACTTGTTTTATTAAACCACATTTGAAAAAGACCAGTGAGTTACTCCTCATATTCCTTTTATTTAACCGTTGGCACCCTGGCAGCTGATTGTAAGGTGAGAGTGTTCTCTGCTGGACTTATATATATATATATATATATATATATATATATATATATATATATATATATATATATATATATATATATATATAAATATATACAGTATATATATATATATATATATATCCTATATTATAAATGGCCAGGTATGTTTGTCCTATGCAGTCAAGCGCAGTAGAGACTGCAGCTCGAGACAAACATACCTGGCCATAAGGAAGTATCAGTCAGTGACGATCAGACAGCAGATGGGGGGCGGGAGCGAGCGGGACGAGAGTGGGGGGGCAGGAGGCCACGGGACCACTGCACTACAGAAAAAAAGCTGAGAGCAGCAGGGAAGGGGAAGGACGGGATCCAAGTGGATGGGGATTTTGGACGTGTACACGGGCTTTAGGACTAGTATATACAGTATATATAAACAAGAATGTTTCTGAAGTGTTTATGTTAATTATCGATTTTCCACATTGCTAGCGGTTTTCATTTGTAGTGCAAGATATATCGTAATAAGTACCTCATGCAACAATAGATGTTAATGGCTGGAAAAAACACAAACATAAACATAAAACAAAACTGTTGAAAACATAGCAGAAGTGTTCCTCAATTAACTTCAGACATGACCTCTCCTTTTTAGTGAGACACATAGGTAACCTCATGAACTTCTATAAGTGCTATTTAATATATGCTAAAAATGCCTCCAAAAAACAACTAAAATTAATTTTGAGAAGAACCTCCCTTATAGTTTATTGAGAAAGCCTATACCTGCAATTCTATTACAGATAGCCCTGGAAAAAGATTTTTTTCTAATGCTCTGGGAAGAGTATTTTATAAAAGTTTATGGAAATTAAAGTGACCTTATTCCTAACTTCTGGCTTTTTGTTTAAATACTTTGGCTACACCCTTGTTGTGAATATTCCTGAAAAATTCACCAATACCCCAAACTTATTACATTATTAGGATTCCACCTGCCGCCAAATATAAACATAATTTTATGTGGATGTAGCAAATTTCTTTTAACTTTAATTTTCATTATACTCTTATGTACCTTTAATACTAAAGCCCTGATGAATGAAACTGCAGCGTTAAGGTGATATATTCAAAAGGGATCCATTGAGGATCGAGATTGCTAGTGAAATATTCAAAACCTCTTAAATCAGCGTTTGAAGGCAGTCTCTCCGTGAGGCGTTTTACTATACATCTCAATGGGTTGCGATGATGCCGATATATTCAAAGAAGCTTTGCCACCTACATTGAAGGTGTAATGTAAATTACCCCTTTACACAATATTGTATAGCAACCCAATTTATAAGTGTCAACAGAAACTCAATCCCTTTGGTTACAATACAATAGTTGAATAATGACATCATTAAAACACATGGATAAACCTGGGTAAATGCATATACAATGTGTATATGTATATACAAAATATATATATATATATATATATTTATATATAATGTTTCATTAATGTATTGTATAATGTTATAATATGTATCGTATACTGCTATATTATGTAAAGGCTTGTCCTGACTGTAAATATTGTGTATTGCTGATATGAGTTCTCACCGTTCTGTAATATACTTATAATATTGTGATTGCACTGTAACAAACGTGATATTAATATAGAACATGTTTGTTACAGTGCAACAACAATATTATAACACGTTCAGAACTGTGAGAACTCATATCGGCAATATATAAATATTAAACAGATATCATGACTACTGTCTTCTATGAAATATGTAATATTGCCAAAGCAAACTCTCGATCCTAAAAAAAAAAAACACGGCAAAGGCAAAATACATGATTTTTACAAACATGACAAGACTTTGCATATAACATTATACAATATAATACAGATACATGAAACATTGTATAAACATCTATTTATATATCACATCCCCACTTCTATAGGTTTAATAGGAAGGTATTCTTTTGTTTAGTCTTTATTAACAAAGACATCACGAATATATAGGCATTCCCTAGGGCTTTCATGGGTGCTCCATAGGAGTAAAAAGTCTTTCAATGGTGAAACATTGCCTTGAGTGTGTAATATTCAAAGAACTGCCCTCCATGTAAAATGCACCTTTTCAGCCATATCAATCTCGCCAACTTTTTAGTGGCGAGAATTTCTCTTTTGAGAAATCTAGTGTATCTAAAGTGAAATTAATTTACTTATGCATAATTTAAAGTGTTACTATACCGCAGCCATTTTTTGGCTTTGCAAAAGCACAGTCTATGTTGTGTAAACACAATTTGAAGACAGCCCCGCACCAAAATCGCAGATAAGTAGCGTTGCTGGTAGACTTTTGCTGAAGCTACAATCCCTATTATTTCCTATGAGAGACACATCACCACTCGTCAGAACAGAAAGGTTTAGCCCACTTTTTTTGGAATAGATCGCCAGACTGCAAGATTGGTGATGAGGCTTAAAAGGCAAATTCTCGTGGGTCTGGCAATGTTTTCAATATTTCCAGACCCATGGACTAAGAGTAGTGAGATCTTGTAGGGGATATGTCCAATTTAGGTATATCTACAATTACCAGAGAACACTATGAATGTTTAGTGTTTTCAGAAAGTCTTGAAATGTGTTCAGGATTGCTGAGCCTCACAGGATTTCCGCAGTTCAATACCGCAAATTACATCTTTCTGGTGTATACTAAGAAACTCAGTTTCAGTGGGCTATTACACAATTTCTGATTGGGCGTTCTGCTGGGGAGTGGGGGCAGTCCAGGAAGAAGGAACACAGTGCCCAGAGGTTTTACTTGCTGTGACATATCTAATGTTCTGTTATAAGTAGTTTTATTTTCTGTATTTTGAGTCTGTATGTTTGCTTTTTTTCCTCTCCTTTTTGAGTCTCATAATGTATCAATATCCATTTTGGGTTGACTCGACCAGCCTTCAATCAACTTCTGTTCAACTAAAGTGAAATTAATAACAACATAAGATTGGTAATTATTATCAGATACAGAAGAAAATCTTTTAAGTTTAGCAATTTTTCAATCCCTGTGTTTACATGATATGCAAAAAAGATTTGCTGTTTGTACTCTGTAATAAATTACATATAATCCCATATATAATCTTTAGGCATGGTAAGTATTAACAGTATTTTTCTAGACTGTGTTTTTAATAATACATCTTTTACAGCAGCTAATCTCTGAAACAAATATACTTAAAATTCAAGGCCATATAATTGGACCCTATGACAGGGATTTATGTGTTTTGTTACACAGTAACAATGGGATCATTAAACTCTGTAATGTGTTCAATCCCCTGTAAATTGCACAATGGGAGTTTTGCTTATTTATTTATTTTATGTTACAAAATCGAACCATGTATATCTGGGTGCATGTCAGATCCTTTTAATCTAAGCCTAGGTTTATTTTGTGTATTTGATGTTGTGTGATTTAATGAGATGGTCACAGACACTGAGACTGTACAATTATGTGAGCTTCAAAGGATCTCCACTTTATACAATATGTAGGTAAAGGAAAATGAAGATTAATTTAATTAGCGGAGTCTTTCTAGCAGACAAAGTAAAGTATACAAAACCAGAGTGACACTAAATGCATCTGTTTATAAATACATATTACAGAGCAACTAGATATCAACAATGTTTCATAGAGAGCACTTATTTGTGGAATGAGGTCAGATAATGGAGCATCATTTAAATCAAATCCATAGCAACACAGATATTGGTTCTATCCTCCTTTAATTTACTAATGATGGTTTTATAAAACTTTTTTTATTTAACATATTTTCCAATCCATTACTCACTTGTTTTTTATAATGAAATTCAGATGTTATATCATGTCTTTTCAAAATAGCTTAATGAAATGATCATTTATATTCGTATCCAATAGCACATCTAATGTCTCAATATCATTAATGATACATAACTGATATTAATCTCCATTAGACGTTCTATTGCTATTAACGTGACAGGATGCCCTTAGGTGCTTGTCATAGTGCACCATGCAGTTACATTATATAAAGTTGGGCATTCACAATCATGGTGTGGGGTGTCACAGACCTAATTTGTTTTACTCAGAATTAGGGATTTAGATGACAAGTTTTCTTTTTGTAAAATTCATTCTCTTATTTATCAGATCATGTAATGTTTCCATCACTGACCTTGTATGGCCAGATGTGACCTATTCAGGAGTCACAAGACTTGCAGCTCCAGAGCAAGATTTACCTATGTGCTTACCCCCTTTCCTGGGTGTTAAACAAAAATTATATAGGGTCAGTAATATTAACAGATCAGGGGGGGTAGTTATCAAGCCGTCTACTTTTCTGGCTTCGCCGGCCCAATACGTCCGCCTAAGCTCGCCTACCTTCGCCGCCGCGGACCTTGAATACGTTCGCCTAAGTTATCAAATAAAGCTGTCAAAAAGCCGCAGGGCGATGAGCAGCGGACTGTGAGAGTTATCACTCATCCGATCTCGCTTCTCTTCGGCTTTTTCCCAGCTTTATTGCTAGCCTGTCACTAAGCACCCACACTAAACTGTACTGTTCTACCCCCTATACCGGCGCCCCCAGAGCCTCCCGCAACTCAATAAAGTTACTAACCCCTAAACCGCCGCTCCTAGACCCTGCCGCAACTCTTATAAATGTATTAACCCCTAAACCGCCGCTCCCGGACCCCACCGCCACCTACAATATACCTAGTAACCCCTATCCTGCCCCCCCTATACAGTCGCCCTCTATAATAAAATTATTAACCCCTATCCTGCTGATCCCGCACCTCGCCGCAACTAAATAAATAGTTTAACCCCTAAACCGCCGCTCCCTGAACCCGCCGCAACCTATATTAAACCTATTAACCCCTATCCTGCCCCCCCTACACCGTTGCCACCTATAATAAATTTATTAACCCCTATCCTGCCCCCCACTACGACGCCGCCACTGTAATAAATTTATTAACCCCTAAACTGATGTCTAACACTAACCCTAACGCCCCCCTAACTTAAATATTAATTAAATAAATCTAAATAATATTTATATTATGAACTAAATTAATCCTATTTAAAACTAAATACTTACCTTTAAAATAAACCCTAATATAGCTACAATATAAATAATAATTATATTGTAGCTATCTTAGGATTTATTTTTATTTTACAGGCAACTTTCAATTTATTTTAACTAGGTACAATAGTTATTAAATAGTTATTAACTATTTAATACCTACCTATCTAAAATAAAGAGAAATTAACCTGTAAAATAACAACTAACCTAAGTTACAATTACACCTAACACTACACTATCATTAAATAAATTATTCCTATTTAAAACTAAATACTTACCTGTAAAATAAACCCTAAGATAGCTACAATATAAATAATAATTATATTGTAGCTATCTTAGGATTTATATTTATTTTACAGGTAACTTTGTATTTATTTTAGCTAGTTAGAATAGTTATTAAATAGTTATTAACTATTTAATAACTACCTAGCTAAAAGAAATACAAAATTACCTGTAAAATAAATCCTAACCTAAGTTACAATTAAACATAACACTACACTATCATTAAATTAATTAAATAAACTACCTACAAATAACTACAATTAAATACAATTACATAAACTAACTAAAGTACAAAAAATAAAAAAAGCTAAGTTACAGAAAATAAAAAAATAAGTTACAAACATTTTACAAATATTACAACAATTTTAAGCTACTTACACCTAATCTAAGCCCCCTAATAAAATAACAAACCCCCCCAAAATAAAAAAATGCCCTACCCTATTCTAAATTAAATAAAGTTCAAAGCTCTTTTACCTCACCAGCCCTTAAAAGGGCCATTTGTGGGGGCATGCCCCCAAAAGTTCAGCTCTTTTGCCTGTAAATGAAAAATACAACCCCCCCCAACATTAAAACCCACCACCCACATACCCCTAATCTAACCCAAACCCCCCTTACAAAAACCTAACACTAATCCCCTGAAGATCATCCTACCTTGAGTCGTCTTCACTCAGCCGAGCAGCGATGGAACCCAAGTGGACATCCGGACCGGCAGAAGTGATCATCCAAGGGGCGCTGAAGAAATCTTCCATCTGATGAAGTCATCATCCAGGCGGCGCTGAAGAAGTCTTCGATCCGGGCGATGTCATCTTCCAAGCCGGGTCTTGAATCTTCCTTCCGCCACCGCGGAACATCCTTCTTCACCGACGGACTACGACGAATGAAGGCTCCTTTAAGGGACGTCATCCAAGATGGCGTCCCCTCAATTACGATTGGCTGATAGGATTCTATCAGCCAATCGGAATTAAGGAAGGAAAAATCTGATTGGCTGATGGAATCAGCCAATCAGATTCAAGTTCAATCCGATTGGCTGATCCAATCAGCCAATCAGATTGAGCTCGCATTCTATTGGCTGATCGGAACAGCCAATAGAATGCAAGCTCAATCTGATTGGCTGATTCCATCAGCCAATCAGATTTTTCCTACCTTAATTCCGATTGGCTGATAGAATCCTATCAGTCAATAGGAATTGAGGGGACGCCATCTTGGATGACGTCCCTTAAAGGAGCCTTCATTCGTCGTAGTCCGTCGGTGAAGAAGGAGGTTCAGCGTCGGCGGAAGGAAGATTCAAGACCCGGCTTGGAAGATGACATCGCCCGGATCGAAGACTTCTTCAGCGCCGCCTGGATGATGACTTCATCGGATGGAAGATTTCTTCAGCGCCCCTTGGATGATCACTTCTGCCGGTCCGGATGTCCACTTGGGTTCCATCGCTGCTCGGCTGAGTGAAGACGACTCAAGGTAGGATGATCTTCAGGGGATTAGTGTTAGGTTTTTGTAAGGGGGGTTTGGGTTAGATTAGGGGTATGTGGGTGGTGGGTTTTAATGTTGGGGGGGGGTTGTATTTTTCATTTACAGGCAAAAGAGCTGAACTTTTGGGGGCATGCCCCCACAAATGGCCCTTTTAAGGGCTGGTAAGGTAAAAGAGCTTTGAACTTTATTTAATTTAGAATAGGGTAGGGCATTTTTTTATTTTGGGGGGGTTTGTTATTTTATTAGGGGGCTTAGATTAGGTGTAAGTAGCTTAAAATTGTTGTAATATTTGTAAAATGTTTGTAACTTATTTTTTTATTTTCTGTAACTTAGCTTTTTTTATTTTTTGTACTTTAGTTATTTTATGTAATTGTATTTAATTGTAGTTATTTGTAGGTAGTTTATTTAATTAATTTAATGATAGTGTAGTATTAGGTTTAATTGTAATTTAGGTTAGGATTTATTTTACAGGTAATTTTGTATTTCTTTTAGCTAGGTAGTTATTAAATAGTTAATAACTATTTAATAACTATTCTAACTAGCTAAAATAAATACAAAGTTACCTGTAAAATAAATATAAATCTTAAGATAGCTACAATGTAATTATTAATTATATTGCAGCTATCTTAGGGTTTATTTTATATGTAAGTATTTAGTTTTAAATAGGAATAATATATTAAAGTATAGTGTAGTGTTAGGTGTAATTGTAACTTAGGTTAGTTTTTATTTTACAGGTAAATTTCTCTTTATTTTAGCTAGGTAAGCTATTAAATAGTTAATAACTATTTAATAGCTATTGGACCTAGTTAAAATAAATTGAAAGTTGCCTGTAAAATAAAAATAAATCCTAAGATAGCTACAATATAATTATTATTTATATTGTAGCTATATTAGGGTTTATTTTACAGGTAAGCATTTAGTTTTAAATAGGATTAATTTAGTTAATAATAGAAATATTATTTAGATTTATTTAATTAATATTTAAGTAAAGGGGGCATTAGGGTTAGTGTTAGACTTAGGTTTAGGGGTTAATAACGTTATTATAGAGGGCGGCGATATAGGGGGGCAGGATATAGGTATAATGTAGGTGGCGGTGGGCTCCGGGAGCGGCGGTTTAGGGGTTAATACATTTATTATAGTTGCGGTGGGCTCCGGGAGCGGCGGTTTAGGGGTTAATACATTTATTATTGTTGCGGTGGGCTCCGGGAGCGGCAGTTTAGGGGTTAATACATTTATTATAGTTGCGGTGGGCTCCGGGAGCGGCGGTTTAGGGGGTAATAACTTTATTTAGTTGCGGCGGTGTAGGGGGGACAGATTAGCGGTGTTTAGACTCAGGGTACATGTTAGGGTGTTAGGTGCAGACAGCTCCCATAGAAATCAATGGGATGTCGGGCAGCAGCGAACTTGTACTTTCGCTATGGTCAGACTCCCATTGATTCCTATGGGATCCGCCGCCTCCAGGCTGGCGCTTTGAAAACCAGGTACGCTGGGCCGTAAAAGTGCCGAGCGTACCTGCTAGTTTTTTGATAACTAGCAAAAGTAGTGAGATTGTGCCGCACTTGTGTGCGGAACATCTGGAGTGACGTAAGAATCGATCTGTGTCGGACTGAGTCCGGCGGATCGAAGTTTACGTCACAAAATTCTACTTTTGCCGGTCTCGAGCCTTTGATAACTAAGGCGAATCAGCCTCGCCACAAATACGCTGCGGAATTCCAGCGTATTTGAGGTTGACGGCTTGATAACTAGGCCCCTATAACTCTATTGGGCCGATTTATCAAGGGCCAAATGGCCCCTGATGCCCCTGTTTCTCAAGACCATTGCTCCTTAACCAGTCCGCTGCCGCTGAGGCAGCAGACAGCAAATAACCTGATCAGATATGATCGGGTTGATTGACACCATCTGCTAGTGGCCAATTGGCCACAAATCTGCAGGGGGCGGCATTGCACCAGAACTGCTTGTGCAATGTTAAATGACGACAGTGTATGCTGTCGGCATTCAGCGATGTCGGGAGCACATGATTTGCTACAGCGAATCATGTTCGCCCTCCATTTTGTAAATCGGCCCCTAAGTTTGCACCAGTACTGTTACTAAATAATCTTAAACAGGATCATTAAAAGAAACAACTAATGCTCACACTAGGCTATTATAAGCACAAAAACAGTATAGTTATGGCATCAGTCCATTAGTAATAATAATATTTAGGTTGTGAAATCCCAGTAGCACTGAGAGCTTCTACTCAATAACTGTGGTAATAGATATGACAAATCTGTAGAAGCGCAACACAATTCATTGTGCATTAACTTCCAATATTATTGCAATACTGAGAAGAAATAGATCAAATACACTCCCAAGGATGAATGTCAGGTCCTGAAGAGGTTACTCAGGCGTTCTCTGAACCTCACTAAGAAGAAGTGCAGGGTTAGCAGCACAGTTGGTGATGTAGGGTGGGTTATTGTGAGTTCAGTGTCTGTGGGAAGGACTGATGTTATTGTTCCTATGGAGGCTGGGTGCGCTAAAGTTAACCTAGTAGATGTCCATGCTGGCATTAATTATGGACTGTGAGACCTGTACTAAGGATAGCACATTTGTAATTTCAATGTCGGAAGTAGCTTTGCAGCAGAATTAGCTCCAAGAGTTGCAAAGGAAGTTTTAATAGACCTGCAATTGCGTCATTCTGTGCTTGGTTTTGAAGTCCCTGGTGTTTTTGTTCCTGTTTGTTTTTCCTTGGTTTGACGTTGGCTTGTTGTCTGAATTCTGCTACCTTCCCGATCCTCTGTTTTTCCACTTTTTCCACTTATCTTAGACTGACTATTGGAACTGTTTACTGAATTATCCCCTTGTCTGCTTCAGAAATGCGTTTCTCGGTGGCCAACACCATTTCATCAGGCTCCTGCAAAACCTTTTTACTTTTAACTTGAAATAAGAGCGCAATTCAACGCGATAAAAAAACTTGTACTATTTTGCAGGCTCTTTCATGTTTAAATCATAGATATTAAACAGCGAGTTTGAGGATGACTAGCCTAATGCATTGATAGATGAAACAGGAACATATTCTGATCTCCCTTTCAGAGAATGAGATGCTTATCCACTGCGTATTGTGGAAAAGATACCCCAAAATCATGTATCATACCATCTTATAATGATATATACATCTTCTTTTCAGTGTGGTACCTTCTTTGTTTTTTTATTGCTTGTGTTCATACATTTTTAACATTCTTTGGGTTATTATTTTAATCCCTGACATATACTTTGGATTTTATTTTCTTTACATATATTTCACTTTTTTCCCGTAAAAAGCTATAAACTTTGATGTTTTTGACATGAAATTAGAAATGTTTATATGTTATACTTTTTCTACGTAGTGCTTTTTTTTTTCTGTTGTACAAATATATTTCCAAATACATTAACTATTTGCCACAAGTTGTAGTTGTATTTTTTTTAAAACTCACACATGCCGTGAATCAATTCATGCAGCACATACTTTTTAATTTAGAGTTAAATGGGCTTTTTTTTACAGTTTTTCTCCTCCAGGGCCTGATGATTTAAAGCTCTCCACTCAGGTGAGATGATCTAAAATGATACTCCAGCACTGCGAGATACCTAATGAAATTCTTAAAAGGCAGATTTTGCTATACATCTCCAAGTGGTGTTCCCTTCATTTCTGTATATAAAGGAGATACAAGCCCAGTGCAATATAGCACTACATGACCTGATAGTTCTGCTGCATTTACATGTTGTGCTTTGTATTTTATATTACTTTACACTTCAGATTATGTTTTATTACATTTAAACTTTTCCCTTTCTATTTAGTATTTTTTTTTTATACAGCAGTGTATTTAGGCTTGTGATTTTACAAATTCTGATTATGCCTTCACAGTTTCTGTGTAACTTTTCTGTGTAACTAAAAAATTAGGCTTGATCATACTTCTGTGTATTTCTGTTTTACAAATTACATTGTACTTTATATTTCTCCTTTTTAAAATAAAACTGAAAAACTGACAGCTTCAGTTTCCCAGAGAGCTTCATCCCTTTCTATGGGCCATATATGCAAAGAGTCTCTAGTTAGGAGAGAAATTATAGGTGCTGAAATCACTGAATTCCATTAAAAAAGAGGAACCTGGAAGTCCCTGAGAAAACAGAGATGCCTTCCATTGAAAGTAATAAAGCTCATTGAGAAAATTAATTCCATAGAGCTGACACAGTTTGCATCTATTACAAATTAAACTGAATTTTTTTTAACTATAATGTAACTTGCTTTTGCCTATAGTTTAGTATATATTACTTTTTTGACAGTTAAATAAGTGTATATATCAAAAAGATGTCAGCCGTTTAGGAATCAGTCCGGGATGCAACCCAACTGCTAGCGTGAATAGAAAGCACACGCTAGCACACTGAGAAATAACCAGGACGTGACCCACTCAGGAAACAGATCAGAATGGTAACAAAAATAATAATTGTTCCAGTATGCAAGGAAGCCACAAAGGAAAAAACGTCCCTTTAAGCTGGTTAGAAAAATACAAAGATAATGCTCTTATTTGAGTTTTGAAAATATCCTTTTAAGCAGGCTTGTAACAAAAAGGCAAAGTTCTCTCTTGCAGCTTGAAAAAGTAAAAGACCCTTTAAGCAGGTTTACAACGAACAGAAAGACAAAGTTCTCTTTTGCAGCTTGAAAGTATATGTCCCTTTAAGCAGGCTTTTAACAAACACAAAGGCTAAGCTCTCTTTTGCAGCTTGTGAAAATAAATGTCCCTTTAAGCAGGCTTATAACAAACAGAAAGGCAAAGTTCTCTTTTGCAGCTTGAAAGTAAATGTCCCTTTAAGCAGGCTTATAACAAACAGAAAGGCAAAGTTCTCTTTTGCAGTTTGAAAGTAAATGTCCCTTTAAGCAGGCTTATAACAAACAGAAAGGCATAAGCAAGGTCAGGCAGGCAGTAGTCGGCATCCAAACATCAGTAGTAGAATAAGGCAAAAGCAAGGTCAGGCAGGCAGAAGTCGGTATCCAAATAACAGTAGCAGGGTTAAGGCAAAAGCAAGGTCAGGCAGGGAGAAGTCGGTATCCAAACATCAGTAGTAGGGTTAAGTCAAAAGGCTTGGTCAGGCAGGCAGAAGTCGGTACACAGGAATATAAAACAGAATTTGGTATGGTACTCACAAACTCCAAGGGGAACAAACAAACGGGCCCCGAGTAAGATCTCCCGCCGTGGTTTAAAGGCAGGAGCGGCGACGTCATCAGAGGGGTGTGTCGGAGGAAGCGTCACGTTGCTAAGCAACGTGACGTCATTTACTCAGAGAAGATCCGGGAGCCGCGGTGACACGGCGATGAATGGACAAAATCATGACAGCACCCCCCTCCTCAAGGACCAGGCCTATCAGGATGAGTCTTGTGGAAGGCCTTGATTAAAGTAGGAGCATTTACCTGATGAGCCGGTTCCCAAGATCGTTCCGTGACTGGATAACCTTTCCAATGAATGAGATAATACAATTTCTTGCCACGAAGCTTGGAATCCAGAATATGGCTGATCTCAAACTCAGGGTGTCCATGCACAAATAGAGGTGGAGGTTTAGAAAAAGGTTTAGAATACCTGTTAGTCATCATAGGTTTTAGAAGAGAAACGTGGAATACCGGATGGACTTTGAGAGTCTTGGGTAAAGCCACCCGATAAGCAGTGGAACACACCTGACCCAGTATTCGGAAAGGACCCACGTATCGTGGTCCCAATTTGTTAGAAGGTTGTTTCAGGCGAAAAAAACGAGAGGAAATCCAAACTTTATCACCAGGGCGATACTTGGGAGCCTTCTTCCGTCGAAGATCTGAAAAGAACTTGTAACGTTTAGAAGCTACAAAAAGGATACGATGTATTCTCCGCCAATGTCGAGTTAATCTTCGGGCAGTAAGATCAGAAGCAGGATTCACTGTGGAAGAAGTATGCAAAGGAAATGTTCTGGGCTGATATCCGTAAGCCGCATGAAACGGAGAGGTCTGAAGGGAGGAATTGTACCGGGCATTATGAGCCAATTCAGCCAAAGGAAGGTAAGAAGTCCAGTTAGAGTGATAATGATCCACATAATGTCTAAGATATGTTTCAAGACACTGGTTTACCCTTTCAGTCTGGCCGTTAGATTGTGGATGATGAGAAATAGACAGGGATATTGTAGTTCCAAAATGTTTACAAAGTGATCTCCAAAATCGAGAAACAAACTGTACCCCTCTATCTGAAACAATATCTAGAGGAAATCCATGGATTCTTACAATATGTGAAATAAAAAGTTCAGAGAGTCTTTTGGCAGATGGTAATCCTGGTAAGGGTACAAAATGAGCAGTCTTAGAGAACCTGTCGACCACCACCCAAATAGTATTGTTTCCAGCTGACAAGGGAAGGTCGGTAATGAAGTCCATGGATACATGAGTCCAAGGCTGATGAGGTATGGGCAATGGTTGAAGCAACCCTGAAGGAAGTTGGCGAGGAGTTTTGTTCATGGCACATTGTGTGCATACTGAGACGTAATCCTTAACATCTTGAGAGAGAGTAGGCCACCAGACATGCTGTTTGAGATTTCGAGTGGTAATACTGATGCCAGGATGTCCAGAAAGGGGACTATCATGAGCCCAAAATAGAATCTTGGAACAAAGGCGTTCAGGAACAAAGAGTAAACCATCGGGAGGTTTACAGGACAAAGGAAGATTCCTTTGAGCAGACTGTAAATCTTGTAACCAAGAAGTTGTAAGCTGGGCTATGACTTCATGAGGTTGGAGAATGGTACCAGACTCAGGAACTGGGGTATCTTGAAATTGTCTGGAAAGGGTGTCTGCTTTAATATTTTTTGAACCAGGTATGTAAGACAAATTATAGTGAAACCGGGAGAAGAATAATGACCAGCGTGCTTGCCTGGAATTCAATCGTTTGGCCGTTTGAAGATAAAGAAGGTTCTTATGATCAGTGAGTATGGTAAATGGCAAAGAAGTACCTTCCAACCAATGCCTCCATTCATCCAAGGCCATTTTGATGGCAAGCAACTCTTTATTCCCTACGTCATAATTAAATTCAGAAGGAGTGAATTTTTTAGAGAAAAAAGCAACAGGATGAATCCTTCCAGTCTCCGGTATTCGTTGAGACAGAACAGCTCCAGCAGCAACAGAGGAAGCATCAACTTCCAGGATAAACTGAAAATCTGGATTTGGGTGACGGAGAATAGGTGCAGAGGAAAAAGCTTCTTTGAGAGACTCAAAAGCTTCTATAGCCTCAGGAGGCCATCTTTTACAGTTTTGTCCTTTTCTAGTGAGAGAAGTAAGGGGAGAAGTAATAGTAGCAAAATCCTTGATGAACTTCCTGTAGTAGTTGGCGAAGCCCAGAAAACGTTGTAAAGCCTTCAAAGAATCAGGTCTAGGCCAATCCAAGATGGCAGAAAGTTTAGTAGGATCCATTTCAAATCCAGATGCCGATATTACATAACCCAGAAAGGGTATGGATTTTTGATGGAAAGAACATTTCTCCAGTTTAGCAAACAGATGGAAATCTCTTAAACGTTGAAGTACTTTCTTGACGTGGTGCACATGATCTTGGTGGTTCTGAGAAAAAATTAAAATATCGTCAAGGTATATGATGACAAAGATATTCAAAAAATCATGAAAGATCTTGTTTACAAAATGTTGGAAAACCGCCGGAGCATTGCATAGCCCGAAGGGCATGACCAGATATTCGTAATGCCCAAATCGAGTGTTAAAAGCAGTCTTCCACTCATCTCCTTTGCGTATACGGATCAGATTGTATGCACCACGTAGATCAAGTTTGGTGAATATGGTGGCTCCCTGAAGATAAGTAAAAAGTTCAGGAATAAGGGGTAGAGGATAACTGTTCTTGATGGTAATCTGATTTAATCCTCTGTAATCAATACAGGGTCTTAATCCGCCATCCTTTTTTCCTACAAAAAAGAAACCAGCCCCTACAGGGGAAGAGGAGGGTCGAATAAATCCTCTAGCCAAATTGTCTTTAATATATTCTTCCAAAGCCATGTTTTCAGGTTTAGAAAGTGGATATGTCTTGCCTCGAGGATAGGTAGCCCCGGGAAGGAGATCAATGGGGCAATCAAAAGGGCGGTGAGGAGGAAGACGTTCAGCTTCTTTTTTGGAGAAAACATCCACAAAGTCATGATAAGGCATAGGTAGGGAGTCCGGAGTTTCGATAGTGAGAGCAATAGTGAGTGGTAACTTGGTGATCTTTTGAAGACATTTAGTCTGGCATAGAGATCCCCAGGAGGTGAGTTCACCGAAAGTCCAAGAAAAAGTAGGATTGTGAACTTGGAGCCAGGGTAGTCCCAAGATAATGGGAAATTGAGGAGTGGGAATGACATCAAAACAAATTGGCTCGGAATGAAGTATTCCTACGGTGAGAAGTAAGGGTTGAGTAGCAAACTGAATATATCCAGAACCCAAAGGATCTCCACTGACCGTAGAGACTGAAATTGAATACTCTTTCTTTAGTAAGGGTATAGAGTGAGTAGAGACGAATGTAGAGTCAATGAACACTCCTCCAGCACCAGAATCGATAAGAGCTTGGGTAAGAATCTTACTATGTCCAATTTGAAGGGTTACTGGAACAAAAAGTTTCTTGTATAGGGAATGACAACTGTTTTGGCTTAACTCAGTTCCCTGGACTAGAGTTAAGCCCTGGCTCTTACTGGCCTAGTAGGACAATCCCTTAATAAATGCCCTTTAAGGCCACAGTACAAACACAAGCCAAGAGTCCGTCTTCTCAAGCGTTCAGTCTCAGTTAATTTTATACTTCCCACTTCCATGGGTTCAGCCTGATCAGGAGTAGGAGAGGCAGGAGTGACTGGATTAGAAAAACGAGGAGCCAAACGAAAAGGAGTTCGAGTTGAAGACCTCTGCGTTCTATCCTTTTCTTGTTGGCGTTCACGAAATCTGGCGTCAAGACTGATACAAAGATTGATTAAGGCTTCTAAGGATTCTGGAAGTTCCCGATACACCAATTCATCCTTGAGACGCTCAGAAAGTCCTTTACGAAAAGCGGCTCTAAGTGCTCCCTGATTCCAAGTAGTTTCAGAGGCAAGGGTGCGGAACTCAATAGCGTATTGAGAAACTGGTTGACTACCTTGACGTAAATCCAAGAGAGTGGCTTCAGCAGCAGATGACCTTCCAGGTTTATCAAATACATTTGAAAACATAGAGAGAAATGTATCAACATCCAAAAGTATAGGGTCATTCTTTTCTAGCAAAGGTGATACCCAAGCCAAGGCTTTTCCTTTCATTAAGGAAATAAGAAATGTGATTCTAGAAGAGGTAGTAGCAAAAAGAGTAGGGCTATTCCGGAAATGGAGACGGCATTGATTCAAAAAGCCTCTACATTCTTCAGGATTCCCATCATATTTATCCGGAAGCGGTATTCTGGGACTCAGTTGTACCTGAGACTGATTGTTAGGAATCGAAGGAGGTAATGCCTCAATAGGATTAGGATTGGGATTGGGATTGGGAGGTGCAGTAGCAACCAAATTTTGTAATAGAGCAGTTATTTGATCAAGTTTAGTGTCCAGAGACTGCAAGTGGGGGGCATGAGATCCCAATAGCTGTCCCTGGTGAGCCACGGCCATGGATAATTCAGTGGGGTCCATTTAGGGCCCGTTTGTAATGTCAGCCGTTTAGGAATCAGTCCGGGATGCAACCCAACTGCTAGCGTGAATAGAAAGCACACGCTAGCACACTGAGAAATATCCAGGACGTGACCCACTCAGGAAACAGATGAGAATGGTAACAAAAATAATAATTGTTCCAGTATGCAAGGAAGCCACAAAGGAAAAAACGTCCCTTTAAGCTGGTTAGAAAAATACAAAGATAATGCTCTTATTTGAGTTTTGAAAATATCCTTTTAAGCAGGCTTGTAACAAAAAGGCAAAGTTCTCTCTTGCAGCTTGAAAAAGTAAAAGACCCTTTAAGCAGGTTTACAACGAACAGAAAGACAAAGTTCTCTTTTGCAGCTTGAAAGTATATGTCCCTTTAAGCAGGCTTATAACAAACACAAAGGCTAAGCTCTCTTTTTGCAGCTTGTGAAAATAAATGTCCCTTTAAGCAGGCTTATAACAAACAGAAAGGCAAAGTTCTCTTTTGCAGCTTGAAAGTAAATGTCCCTTTAAGCAGGCTTATAACAAACAGAAAGGCAAAGTTCTCTTTTGCAGTTTGAAAGTAAATGTCCCTTTAAGCAGGCTTATAACAAACAGAAAGGCATAAGCAAGGTCAGGCAGGCAGTAGTCGGCATCCAAACATCAGTAGTAGAATAAGGCAAAAGCAAGGTCAGGCAGGCAGAAGTCGGTATCCAAATAACAGTAGCAGGGTTAAGGCAAAAGCAAGGTCAGGCAGGCAGAAGTCGGTATCCAAACATCAGTAGTAGGGTTAAGGCAAAAGGCTTGGTCAGGCAGGCAGAAGTCGGTACACAGGAATATAAAACAGAATTTGGTATGGTACTCACAAACTCCAAGGGGAACAAACAAACGGGCCCCGAGTAAGATCTCCCGCCGTGGTTTAAAGGCAGGAGCGGCGACGTCATCAGAGGGGTGTGTTGGAGGAAGCGTCACGTTGCTAAGCAACGTGACGTCATTTACTCAGAGAAGATCCGGGAGCCGCGGTGACACGGCGATGAACGGACAAAATCATGACAAAAGATAGGTATAGAACTAATCTCTTCATCAAAATTAGACTTCATATATTACCCATAAACCCATATTTCATAATGGGGGTGCCCTAGAGGTAGATATAAAATAGTATCTCAGAAAAAGAAAAAAGAAAAACCACTCTCTGGCACACACTTAAACAAATAGGTGAATCAGCAAAAGGGGAGCCAAAAATCATAAAACTTAACTTTTACTTGCAGATATTAAAATACACAACATCCTACATGGGATACATATAAAAAACACATACAGTTTAAAAACAAAGTAGCACTGTTGGGGTGTCTGGATTTAACACAGTACAATGGCCTCTATTTAACAAAGGTCTTGCGGACCTGATCCGACAGTGCGGATCAGGTCCACAAGACCTCGCTGAATGCGGAGAGCAATACGCTCTCCGTATTCAGCATTGCACCAGCAGCTCACAAGAGCCGCTGGTGCAACGCCGCCCCCTGCAGACTCGCGGCCAATCGGCCGCCAGCAGGGAGGTGTCAATCAACCCGACTGTACTCGATCAGGTTGAATTCTGGCGATGTCTGTCCGCCAGCTCAGAGCAGGCAGACAGGGTTATGGAGCAGTGGTCTTTGTGACCGCTGCTTCATAACTGCTGATTCTGGTGAGCCTGCAGGCTTGCCAGAAACTCAGGGCATCAAGCTCCATTCGGAGCTTGATAGATAGGCCCCAATGTGTCTATTTAAAGTAATAATTAAAGCAATAACCAAGCAAGTTTTGCCTGGGCTTTTTTTAAGGGCACATTTGAAAAAGCCAATGCGAAACGATCATTAGGCGTTAGCCTGTCTGTGAATAGTCTGGAAATTATTATGTTTAATTTGTGCACTCTCTGTTATAATACATTGGTAATTTTGGTATGTTTGGCTAAATCCTTAGTTACAGCCAGCCCAAACTTTTTTTTACAATAATTGCAAGTAATATCTACTAAGAGATAGTCTGTTAAGAGATAGTCTGATAAGCCCCTTCCTGCACCCACCTTTGCTGGGTATCACCTAAACATAGTCAGTAGGTTACTATCTCAGTGGACATCTTACAATGGGCTTCTGACAGTGTTGGAATTTGCTTGATGCTGTGTACTGAGAGCTTATTGCCTTAAATAGACACATTGTACTGTGTTAAATCCAGACACCCCGACAGTGCTACTTTGTTTTTAAACTGTATGGGCTCCATGTACTAAAGCGTCAATTTTCTCGCCAACAACGTGTCTGGTCGACTCGCTCAAACTCACAGCTAGCGAGATGCTGCCTGCCCGCCATATGTACTAAAAAAACTGCATAAAAAATCTTGTGTCTAATCCGCATCGAGCACAGGCGAATGATTCATACATCTGACGCCTCGTTAGTTGCGAATGTACTATTATTTTCTTACAACTTGTCAGTCATATTTGTCCCACGTGACTGTAGGTGTCAGAAACGTCACATTTGTCGCAGGACTATAGATAGATGATGCGAAAAGGCAGACTGACTAAAACCAATGATGACGCTGGACACTTCCTGAAATGATCCGGTGGCAAAAAAGTGCAAGGTAGCAAGAAACTTGAGGAGTCCGGGAATGGCCATTGAACGAGCCGTCACTGGCTCTAGAAAATGTGCGATTTGAGCACACAAAGTCAATATTGAATGTCGATCCAGACGGAACCTTTGAATAACCTCTCTATCGGAAAGGACATCTAAAGGAACCCGAGGAAGGAATACGCGCTGTACCTGCAATCTCCTTCTTCTAACCACATTTTCTATGGCATGAGGTTCCCGAATTTGCCTTCTACCCCTGATTTGCATCAGATGAAGAATATACAGTTGAAGAAGTGTCTCCATGGCTAGCAGGATCAACAGTGAGTAAAGATTCAAGTGTATTGTCCCTCTTTTATATCAGTTGTAGATGTATATCTTATAGACCCTATAGTTTATTATGGTGCTTGCCACCTATAAGCTGGCGAGGGATTTTTCATGAGGTAGGTGCGGACAAAGTCACAAGCGTATAAATAGATAGTTTAGTAATTACTGTTTTGTGCGAGATTTATGTTGAGCGAGTATTTTCTAGCTACAAAAAAAGACTATAATATAAGAGTTGCGGATAAGTTCGCTCGACACTTGTAAATTTAATTTTTTCAATGAATTCGGGTAGAGTACATACGGTTATAGTCACGAAGACCTCGCAGACAGCTTAGTACATGGAGCCCTATGTGTTTTTTATATTTATCCTATGTAGGATGTTGTGTATTTTAAAATCTGCAAGTAAAAGTTACGTTTTATTAATTTTGGCTCCCTTTTTGCCGATTTACCTAAGTGTTTAAGTGCGTGCCAGAGAGTGTTTTTTCTTTTTTCTTTTTCTGAGTAAAATAAGTGTATTGTGAATTTTGAACAAACTTTTCCTGCATACAGCTGGCAAGATAATTCAGAGAGACGAGCTTGTTTAAAATGCTTACATCATTTCACAAGACTTGTGAGAGAGTTTCAGACATACCCCAGGAACTTCCCTGTCCAGCCCAGGGAATGCCCCTGTTCCTTCCACATTCTAAAGCTGTGCTTTATTTTACAATAGAGAAAATAAAAAGTTCAATGTAAGTTGTAAAAGATACACAGAAATATACAAAGTATGATTTAAAAAAATATATAAATGTGTTAAAATAGAGAATAGAAACTGCAAAGCTTAAATGTAATAATACTGAAAGAACCCAATCTGAAGTGTAAAGGAATAAAATACAATGCACAAAGTGTAAGTGTAACAGAACTCTCATATCATGCAGTGCTATACTGCACTGGGCTTGTCTCTCCTTTACATACAGAAATAAAATAGATCTCACAGTGCTGAGAGATCTACCCTTTTTCTCTGTTAGGAGTGTCAAAGAGCTAACAACGAAAACATACTGAATTACTCATAGTATGTTTAATTGAATTTAAAGGGACAGTAAATTAAAAAAGAGTATCTGGAGAAATGAGCAGATGTATATGGGGTGCAGTGTTATTGAGGGTCTTGAATATTAGGGTCAGGATTTTGTATTTTATTATGGAGGCTAGAGGAAGCCAGTGAAGGAATTAGCAGAGAAGTGCAGCTGATGAGGAGCAACATGTAAGGAAGATCATCCTGCCAGCAGCATTCAATATAAATTATTAAATTAGATAGACAAGAGAGGATGGAGCTGCAATAGTACAGAAAATAATGCAAGATTTGAATAAGAAGTGGTGAATTTTGCAGATCTTTTTAAGGTGAAAACATCAGGAATTGGCCAAAGACTGTATTTGAGGTGTAAATTAAAGATCTGAGTCAAATGGGACCTCCAAGTCAGTTATAGAAAGTTGTGGGGTAGAAAGTTTGTGAAAAGAGTGGGAAATAAGGAACTTCATTTGAGAGGACATTTAGGATGAATATTAGAAAGACAGTTAGTGACACGTGTTAGCAAGGAATGGGATAGGTCTGGTGCAGAGTGGGAGATTTGGGTGTCATCAGCATACAAATTATACTGAAATCTGTGGCACTTTATTTAGGAACCTAAAGATGAAGTATAGATTGAGAAGCGAAGGGGAAGGGAAAAAAAGGACATTGCCATGTGATACCCCAACAGAAAGCTGTAAAGGGGCAAAGGATGCACCAGAGAAAAATACACTAAAGGTATGATTAGAGAGAACCACAAAAGGGCTGCAAATGCCAAAGAATGGAGGGTTTGGAGCAAGAAAGGGTGGTTAACAATATCAAAAGCTGCAGACAGATCAAGAAGGATTGACAGAGAGAAATGGCTTTAGACTATTTTGTTAGTAAGTCATTAGAATCCATAGAAATTACAGTCTCTGTGGAGTGTTGGGGGCAAAATCCAGAAAGCAATGGATCGAGGAGGGAGTTTGATGTGAGTATATGTGATAGATGAGTATCTTTTTCAGATGTCTGGAGGCAAGGGGAGTAGGGAAATAGGGCACTAGTTGGAAAAGAAGGCTGGTTTTTAGAAGTTTTTTTGAGGATAGGATATGAACAGACTGAAGCAAATGTAATAACAGAAATCTGTTTAAAATGATATGCTCTGTCTGAATCATGAAATAAATATTTTGGATTTTATTTCCTTTTAAAAATATATATCTTAAATGGTTTTATAGTGATTCTCCTGTGGTATTGCTTATATCGGGCTAAATTACAAGTGGAGCACTATTTAGCTCTCTCACTAGAGCATTACGTGAGCTAGAAGTAAGCTTTTTGCTAGTGTTGGGTTGCGCTCATATTGTGAGTAAACAGTTTTTACTCACAGGTTAAACTAACTTGCGTAAAAAGCCAAATTTAAGATGTTGCACATGCAATAACCTAATACCCCTTAAAAGTTAATGGAGCAAAAAAGTGGAAAAAACCTAACACCCTACTCACACACAAACCTAATCCCATATTCTCAAGTGTGCTAATCTGACATAAAATATTAATATTTCACATTATAATGATCTTCACATCGAAGAATATGTTCTATTTATTAATAAATACATATCTATATACTAGTGTTAAAGCCCGTGTACACAGGCCAAAATGTCCCCCTCCAACATCCTTTCCCTAGCCTGTATTCCCCCCCTGAACTCTAGGATCCCCCTGTACCTCCTTCTCCCTCCTCCCCCCTCCCTCCTCCCACCTCCCTGCCACTCTTAGCATACATTTTTTCTGTAGTGTAGCGGCCCCACTTGTTCCCGCCCCTCCTGCCCCACCTCAGTGATGGGCCGCCCAGCCGCCTCTCTCCTAACCCTCCCATGCCACCAACGATTGGCACCACCGCTGCCCGATGCCGAGAGGGACACAGAGTGTCCCTATCTGCTTTGGTTCCTCTGCAAGACTATTTCTGCACTGCCCCACACTTTTAGCGAGATTGCGGCAGAGAGAGGCCAGGTCTTTAGGGGCTTAACGTCCAGTACTGTCCTCACGCTTGTCTTGCATACTCTCTACTGCGCATCAGCACTGGTGATTATGGGGTTTAGGCCAGGTATGTTTGTCTCACGCAGTCTCTACTGCGCATGACTGCGTCGGACAAACATAGGGCTAGTTTCCATTGAGGTGGTAAAGTTTGGAAACTGGTTGTAATATAAAAATTCTATATTGACTTTAATGGAGATAAATGTTTTTACCGACAGATTCCAAACTTAACCACCTCAATGGAAACTAGGCCACAAATATATACTTATACACAAATATATATTTATACCTATATATTCATGATTATATATTGGTATGAATATATACAGATGTTTATAGGAATATCTATTTAGAAATACATAGAACATATTCTGCCATGTGCAGAATAGAGGAAAGTGAAATAGCTGAGACCTCATATCTTTGAGCCCTTATAACTTTTGTGTGCAATATTTTTTTATGTAATTTTTATTAGATAGTGTTATTATGAGTGTAACTACACTTTGTAATGTATTTTTGATGTGTTTTGTGAAACTTTTTTATTTCCCGAAACAGTTAACCAGAGCTCTGAGGTCGCAATAACCTGACACACGTTAACATCAATTACGCTCAAGCGATCACGTTTACTTTCAACTTGTAATACGAGTGAAAAATTAAATGGGGCTGATTTATCAAGGGCCGAATGGCCCCTGATGCACCTGTTTCCGTGCGAGCCTTCAGGCTCACCAGAAACAGCAGTTATGAAGCAGCTGTCTTAAGACAGCTGCTTCTTAACTGGTCCGCTGTCTCTGAAGCTGCGGACATCAATATGCCCGATCCTATATGATTGGGTTGATTGACACCCCCTGCTAGTGGCCACAAATCTGCAGGGGGCGGCATTGCACAAGCAGTTCACCAGAACTGCTTTTGCAATGTTTAATGCCGACAGCGTATGCTGTCGGCATTCAGCAAAGTCTGGTGGACATGATACGCTACAGCGTTGGTAAATCGGCTCCTATGCGTGCAGACAGCCTCAATAAACCCCTTTTCACTTGCGTGCAACTGTTAGCACTCCACTCGTAAACTGGCCCATAGTATTCATTGCATAAAAAATATATTATACTTGTGATGTCCAGTCCATTTTAAAATTATGGCAAGGAGATTTTACAAAAAGCAGCAATTTATTTACAGTTAGACATGTGCAATTCGTTTCAGCCAAATTTAATTTTCGAACGAATTTTGGGCCGATTCGGATATTAGAATGAATCCAAATTTCCGAATCGGCACCATAACTAAAATCCCCAAAAATTCCGAAAATGAATAAATCAGTTTCCGAATTTTCGGATCCATTCTTTATTCATATTTGGAATATTTCTTTGTTGTAATCTAAACCGCAGTTCCTCAACATTGCCGACACTAACTAAATCACTAAATAAAGCTATTAACCCCTAAACCGCAGTTCCCCGACATCGCCAAAACTAACTAAACCTATTAACACCTAAACCGCAGTTCCCAAACATCGCCAACACTAACGAAACCTATTAACCCCTAAACCGCAGTTGCCCGACATCGCTGACTAACTAAAACACTAAATAAACCTATTAACCCCTAAACCGCCGTTCCCAAACATCACCAACACTAACTAAACCTATTAACCCCTAAACTGCCGTTCCCAAACATCAACAACAACCTAAATTAAACTATATTATCCCCTAAACCTAACACCCCCTAACTTTAACATAATTAAAATAGACCTAAATTAAAGTTACAATAATTAACTAACGATGCGTGGAGGCGTAGGTCCAGGCAGAGTTCCATCAGTCCGACGTGGAGGTCCTCTTCATGCTTTCGACCGACGCACACTAAAGATTGAATGCATAAATTCAAATCAGACAATAGGATTTAAGCAGCTCTCAGTCCTATTGGCTGATTTGAATTTTTAAGCCAATAGGAATACAAAGGTACCCCAATATGAAAGGGGTACCTTGCATTCAATCTTCAGTGTGCGGTGGTCGATCGCAAGAAGAGGACCTCCACGCCGGACCGATGGAACTCCGCCTGGACCTCCGCCTCCCCGCATACACCGACCGCTCCTTTCCCGCTGGGATGAAGATAGAAGATGCCGGCCCCGCAATGGATACAGATGGAGCTGCCTGGATGAAGACCTTTCGCCGGACTTCAGCAACTGTAGGTACCGATTTTGGGGTTAGTGTTAGGTATTTTTTATTTATTTTTTATTTTTTAAAAAATTTTTTTAGATTAGGTCTTTTTTATTTTTAATGGGCTGAATGCCCTTTTAAGGGCAATGCCCATACAAATGCCCTTTTCAGGGCAATGGGTAGATCAGTTTTTTTTTTAGTTAGGTTTTTTTATTTTGTGGGTTTGGGGGGGTTGGGGTTTGTAATGTTAGAGGGTGTTTGTGGTAATTTTTTAGCAAACGAGCTGTTAACTTTAGGGCAATGCCCTATAAAAGACCCTTTTAAGGGCCCTTGGTAGTTTATTACAGATTCGTTTTTTTTTTTTATTTTGGGGCATTTTTTTAAAAAAAACAAAAAAAACAGGGTATTAGAATAGGAATCATTTTTTTGTTTTGGATAATTTCGTTTGTTATTTTTTGTAATGTTATTTTTTTTTTATTTTTTGTAATTTTAGTGTTTATTATTTTTTGTAATTGTAATTTTAATTTTTTAGCAATGTTAGGTTTTTTATTTTTAGTAATGTTAGGTTTTATTAGTTTAAGCTTAGGTTTTATTTTTATTTCACAGGTAAGTTTATATTTATTTTAACTAGGTAGTTAGTAAATAGTTATATTGTAGCTAGCTTAGGTTTTATTTTTATTTATTTATTTTTAAATAGGTAGTTAGTTAATAATTGTAACTTTAATTTAGGTCTATTTTAATTATGTTAAAGTTAGGGGGTGCTAGGTTTAGTGGTTTATATAGTTTAAAGGGACAGTCTAGTCCAAAACAAACTTTCATGATTCAGATAGGGCATGTAATATTAAACAATTTTCCAATTTACTTTTGTCAGCAATTTTGCTTTTTTCTCTTAGTATTCTTAGTTGAAAGCTTAACCTAGGAGAAATGCTAATTTCTTAGACCTTGAAGGCCGCCTCTTAAGAATGCATTTTAACAGGGTTTTCACCACTAGAGGGTGTTAGTTCATGTTTTTCATATAGATAACACTGTGCTCATGCACGTGAAGTTACCTGGGAGCTATCACTGATTGGATAAACTGCAAGTCTGTCAAAAGAACTAAAATAAAGGGGCAGTTTGCAGAGGCTTAGATACAAGATAATCACAGAGGTAAAAAATATATAAATATAATTGTGTTGGTTATGCAAAACTGGGGAATGGTTAAAAAAGTGATTATCTATCTTTTAAAACAATAACAATTCTGGTGTAGACTGTCCCTTTAATTTAGAATGTTGCAATGTGGGGGCGGCAGTATAGGGGTTAATAGGTTTAGTTAGTGTTGGCGAGGTTTGGGAACGGCGGTTTAGGGGTTAATATGTTTATTTAGTGTTTTAGTTAATGTCGGCGATGTTGGGGAAATGCGGTTTAGGGGATAATAGGTTTAGTTAGCGTCTGCAATGTCGGGGAACGGCGGTTTAGGGGTTAATAGGTTTAGTTAGTGTTGGCTATGTTTGGTGGCGGCAGTTTAGGGGTTTATATGTTTCGTTAGTGTCGGCGATGTCAGGGAAATGCGGTTTAGGGGTTAATAGGTTTAGTTAGCGTCTGCAATGTCGGGGAATGGCGGTTTATGGGGTTAATAGGTTTAGCTAGTGTCGGCTATGTTTGGGGGCGGCAGTTTAGGGGTTAATAGGTTTAGTTAGTGTTGGTGATGTGGGGGGACGGCGGTTTAGGGGTTACTAGCTTTATTTAGTGTTGGCGATGTGGGTGGCGACGGCGGTTTTAGATAATTTTGTTTCGGCAATCGGCTGGATATAAGTTATGTTAAGTTAAATAGTTTTTTCATATCCATTCTTTATTCATATGCATTCTTCTATTCTACACTTCAGAATAGAATAATTCATATGAATAAAGAATGGATCCGAAAAAACAAACGGATCTGAAAAAAACGATTTAACTTAGCACATGTCTATTCACAGTTGGACAAAAATCCCATCAAATGTTTGGCTTACCAACATTACAAATCTCCACACTAATGAATATTGCATAAAGCTATCCTAGACATGACATGCTCCTCCTGTGTATAGCTGGTCTAAAGTTTTGAAGTTTTTAGCTGACAGCCCAAGATTTGAAATAGAAATGTAGAACCATTTAGAATAAATTAGCTGCACCAAAACACTCGTCTAAGAATAAACTCCATGAAATTCAAAGTAGCCACAATCTTCGCTTTTTTCATGCAATTTTTTTTAGAGCCTCAAAGTATTTTTCCTACAGAAGTCACTTTGAAACCTTTGTATTGCTTCTAATCTAGCACATACAGCTGCCTAAGTTATGTCCTCCAGAATTTAAAGACAACTGTAAATATAATTACATACACCTAGATTACGAGTTTTGCGTTAGAGGCTGTGTGGTGCTAACGAGCAGTTTTCTCTCACCGCTCACTTACCTACAGTGCTGGTATTACGAGTTTTCAGAAACCCGTCGTTAAAAGACAAGAAGTGAGCATTGAGCAAAATTTTGCTTCTTACCGCACTCCAATACCAGCGCTGCTTAAGTCAGCAGAGAGCTGGTGTAACGTGCTTGTGCACGATTTCCCCATAGGAATTAACGGGGAGAGCCGGCTGAAAAAAAGCAGCGTAAAACTCCTTAACGCAGCCCCATTAATTCCTATGGGGAAATAAAATGTATGTCTACACCTAACACCCTAAAATGAACCCTGAGTCCAAACACCCCTAATCTTAAACTTATTAAACCCTAATCTGCTGCCCACGACATCGCCGACACCTGCATTATATTATTAACCCCTAATCTGCCTTCCCCAATGTCGCCGACACCTACATTATATTTATTAACCCCTAATCTGCTGCCCCCAACGTCGCCGCCACTATATTAAAGTTATTAACCCCTAAACCTAAGTCTAACCCTAAACCTAACACCCACTAACTTAAATATAATTACAATAAATCTAAATAAATATTCCTATCATTAACTAACACCTAGATTACGAGTTTTGCGTTAACAGGGGTGCGGTGTTAACGAGCAGTTTATGCTCATTGCTCACTTATAGACAGCGATGGTATTATGGGTTTTTAGAAACTCGGTGTTAACCGCAAAAAAGTGAGCGAAGAGCAAAATTTAGCTCCACATCTCACCTCAATACCAGCCCTGCTTACGTTAGCGGTGAGCAGGTAAAACGTGCTTGTGCATTGATTCCTATGGGGAAATACTTTTTATGTCTACACCTAAAACACCATAACATGAACCCCGAGTCTAAACACCCCTAATATTACACTTATTAACCCCTAATCTGCCGCCCCCGACATCGCCGGCACCTGCATTATCTTATTAAACCCTAATCTGCCGTTCCGGACACCGCCGCTACCTACATTATAGTTATGAACCCCTAATCTGCTGCCCCCAACATCGCTGAACCCTACATTATATTTATTAACCCCTAATCTGCTGCCCCCAATGTCGCCGCAACCTAACTACATTTATTAACCCCTAATCTGCCACCCACAACGTCACCACCACTTTAATAAAGTTATTAACCCCTAAACCTAAGTCTAACCCTAACCCTAACACCCCCTAACTTAAATATAATTACAATAAATCTCAATAAAATTACTACAATTATCTAAATAATTCATATTTAAAACTAAATACTTACCTATAAAATAAACCATAAGCTAGCTACAATATAACTAATAGTTACATTATAGCTATCTTAGGGTTTATTTTTATTTTACAGGCAAATTTGTATTTATTTTAACTAGGTACAATAGTTATTAAATAGTTATTAACTATTTAATAACTACCTAGATAAAATAAAGACAAATTTACCTGTAAAATAAAACCTAACCTAAGTTACAATTACACCTAACACTACACTACAATTAAATTGATTACCTAAACTAAATACAATTAATTACAATGAAATAAAATTATCTAAAGTACGAAAGAAAAACCCCCCACTAAATTACAGAAAATAATAAAATAATTACAAGATTTTTTAACTAATTACACCTACTCTAATCCCCCTAACAAAATAAAAAAGCCCCCCAAAATAAAAAAAAGCCCTACCCTACACTAAATTGCAAATAGCCCTTAAAAGGGCCTTTTGCAGGGCATTGTACCAAAGTAATCAGCTGTTTTACCTGTAAAAAAAAATACAATTCCCCCCAACATTAAAACCCACCACCCACACAACCAACCCTACTCTAAAACCCACCCAATCCCCCCTTAAAAAAACCTAACACTAACCCCTTGAAGATCACCCTACCGTGAGACGTCTTCACCCAACCGGGCAGAAGTGGTTCTCCAGACGGGCAGAAGTCTTCATCCAAGCCGGGCAGAAGAGGTCCTCCAGATGGGCAGAAGTCTTCATCCAAACGGCATCTTCTATCTTCATCCATCCGGCGTGGAGCAACTCCATCTTCAAGACATGCGACACAGAGCATCCTCTTCATCCAGAGTCTTCTTCAACAATGACGGTTCCTTTAAGTGACATCATCCAAGATGGTGACCCTTCAATTCCGATTGGCTGATAGAATTCTATCAGCCAATCGGAATTAAGGTAGGAAAAATCCTATTGGCTGATGCAATCAGCCAATAGGATTGAAGTTCAATCCTATTGGCTGATCCAATCAGCCAATAGGATTGAGCTTGCATTCTATTGGCTGTTCCAATTAGCCAATAGAATGCAAGCTCAATCCTATTGGCTGATTGCATCAGCCAATAGGATTTCTCCTACCTTAATTCCGATTGGCTGATAGAATGTTGGAGGGGGGAATTGTATTTTTTTTACAGGTAAAAGAGCTGATTACTTTGGGGCAATGCCCCGCAAAGGCCCTTTTAAGGGCTATTTGTAATTTAGTGTAGGGTAGGGCTTTTTTTATTTTGGGGGGCTTTTTTATTTTGTTAGGGTGATTAGAGTTGGTGTAATTAGTTTAAAAATCTTGTAATTATTTTGTTATTTTCTGTAATTTAGTGGGGGGGTTTCATACTTTAGATATGTTTTTTAAATTGTAATTAATTGTATTTAGTTTAGGTAATTAATTTAATTATAGTGTAGTGTTAGGTGTAATTGTAACTTAGGTTAGGTTTTAATTTACAGGTAAATTTGTCTTTATTTTAACTAGGTAGTTATTAAATAGTTAATAACTATTTAATAACTATTGTACTTAGTTAAAATAAATACAAAGTTGCCTGTAAAATAAAAATAAACCCTAAGCTAGCTACAATGTAACTATTAGTTATATTGTAGCTATCTTAGGGTTATTTTATAGGTAAGTATTTCGTTTTAAATAGGAATAATTTAGTGAATTGTAGTAATTTTATTTAGATTTATTGTAATTATATTTAAGTTAGGGGGTGTTAGGGTTAGGGTTAGACTTAGATTTAGGGGTTAATACATTTAATATAGTGGTGGCGACTTTGGGGGCGGCAGATTAGGGGTTAATAAATGTAGGTAGGTGGCGGCGATGTTAGGGCTGGCAGATTAGGGGTTAATAATATTTAACTAGTGTTTATGATGCGGGAGTGCGGCAGTTTAGGGGTTAATATGTTTATTATAGTGGCGGCGATGTCCGGTTCAGCAGATTAGGGGTTAAAAAATGTATTTTAGTGTTTGCGATGTGGAGGGGCCTCTGTTTATGGGTTAATAGGTAGTTTATGGGTGTTAGTGTACTTTTTAGCACTTTAGTTAAGAGTTTTATGCTACGGCGTTGTTAGCTACTGACTTCAAAATACTTGACAGGAGAGGGTCTACCGCTCACTTTTTGGCAGACTCGTAATACCGGCGCTATGCAAGTCCCATTGAAAATATAGGATACACAATTGACGCAAGTGGATTGCGGTAATTCCGAGTCTGGCCAAAAAAAGTGAGCGGTACACCTGTACCTGCAAGACTCGTAATACCAGCGGGCGTTAAAAAGCAGCGTTGGGACCGGCCAACGCTGCTTTTTAACCCTAACACACAACTCGTAATCTAGGCGTAAATTATTCCTATTTATAACTAAATACTTACCTATAAAATAAACCCTAAGCTAGCTACAATATAACTAATAGTTACATTGTAGCGAGCTAGCTAGGGTTTATTTTTATTTTACAGGCAAGTTTGTATTTATTTTAACTAGGTAGAATAGTTATTAAATAGTTATTAACTATTTAATAACTACCTAGCTAAAATAAATACAAACGTACCTGTAAAATAAAACCTAACCTAAGTTACACTAACACCTAACACTACACTATAATTTAATAAATTAACTAAATTAAATACAATTAGCTAAATTAAATTAGCTAAAGTACAAAAAAAAACAACACTAAATTACAGAAAATAATAAACAAATTACAAAATATTTAAACTAATTACACCTAATCTAATAGCCCTATTAAAATAAAAAGCCCCCCAAAATAAAAAAAAAACCCTAGCCTAAACTACCAATAGCCCTTAAAAGGGCCTTTTGCTGGGCATTGCCCCAAAGTAATCAGCTCTTTTACCTGTAAAAAAAAATACAAACAATCCCCCCAACAGTAAAACGCATCACCCACACAACCAACCCCCCAAATAAAATACTATCTAAAAAATCCTAAGCTCCCCATTGACCTGAAAAGGGCATTTGGATGGGCATTGTGATTAAAAGGGCAGTTAGCTCTTTTGCCACCCAAAGTCCCTAACCTAAAAATAAAACCCACCCAATACACCCTTAAAAAAACCTAACACTAACCCACTGAAGATCGACTTATCGGGAGACGTCTTCATCCAAGCCGGCCGAAGTCCTCAACGAAGCCGGGAGAAGTCTTCATCCAAGCCGGTCGAAGTGGTCCTCCAGAAGTTCAATCCTATTGGCTGATCCAATCAGCCAATAGGATTGAGCTAGCATTCTATTGGCTGTTCCAATTAGCCAATAGAATGCAAGATCAATCCTATTGGCTGATTGGATCAGCCAATAGGATTGAATTTCAATCCTATTGGCTGATTGCATCAGCCAATAGGGTTTTTTCTACCTTAATTCCGATTGGCTGATAGAATTCTAAGGGACACCATCTTGGATGACGTCACTTAAAAGGTACCTTCATTCGTCGTTAGTCCGTCAGCAGAAGAGGATGCTCAGTGTCGGATGTCTTGAAGATTGACCCACTCCCCGCCGGATGGATGAAGATAGAAGATGCCGTCTGGATGAAGACTTCTGCCCGTCTGGAGTACCACTTCGCCCGGCTTGGATGAAGACTTCTCCCGGCTTCGTTGAGGACTTAGGTTAGGTTTTATTTTACAGGTACTTTTGTATTTATTTTAGCTAGGTAGTTATTAAATAGTTAATAATTATTTAATAACTATTCTACCTAGTTAAAATAAATACAAACTTGCCTGTAAAATAAAAATAAACCATAAGCTATCTACAATGTAACTATTAGTTATATTGTAGATAGCTTAGGGTTTATTTTATAGGTAAGTATTTAGTTTTAAATGGGAATAATTTAGTTAATGATAGGAATATTTATTTAGATTTATTTAAATTATATTTAAGTTAGGGGGTGTTAGGTTTAGGGTTAGACTTAGGTTTAGGGGTTAATAACTTTAATATAGTGGCGGCAGATTAGGGGTTAATAATATAATGTAGGTGTTGTCGACATTGGGGAAGGGAGATTAGGGGTTAATAGATATAATGTAGGTGTCGTCGATGTTTGGGGCAGCAGATTAGGGGTTCATAAATATAATGTAGGTGGTGACGGTGTCCGGAGCAGCAGATTAGGGGTTAAAATTATAGTGTTTGCAATGCGGGAGGGCTTAATAGGTAGTTTATGGGTGTTAGTGTACTTTTTAGCACTTTAGTTATGAGTTTTATGCTACAGCGTTGTAGTGTAAAACTCATAACTACTGACTTTTAAATGCGTTAGGGATCTTGAAAGGGTAGGGTGTACCGCTCACTTTTTGGCCTCCCAGGACAGACTCATAATATCAGCGCTTTGGAAGTCCCATAAAAAAAAAGACTTTACGAAGTTTACGTAAGTCGTTTTGCGGTAAGGCCAAACAAGAGTGTGCGGTACACCTAAACCTGCAAGACTCGTAATACCAGCGGGTGTAAAAAAGCAGCGTTAGGACCTCTTAACGCTGCTTTTTTACCCTAATGCACAACTCGTAATCTAGTTTGTAAATTAATTTTCATTTAAAATGTTGTTTCTATTCTGTTACTTCTTTAATGCTTCTTTTTCTTAAATAATTTACATTCGCCTAGATTTAGAGTTCTGCGGTAGCCGTCAAAAGCAGCGTTAGCTCCTAACGCTGCTTTTGGCCGCCCGCTGGTATTTAGACCTGTGTAGGTAAAGGTCTAACACTCACTTTCAAGCCACGACTTTTCCATACCACAGATCCCCTTACGCCAATTGCGTATCCTATCTTTTCAATGGGATCTTCCTAACGCCGGTATTTAGAGTCTTGGCTGAAGTGAGCAGTAGACCCTCTACCGACAAGACTCCAGCCGCAAAAAAAGTCAGTAGTTAAGAGCTTTATGGGCTAACGCCTGTTTATAAAGCTCTTAACTACTGTGCTCTAAAGTACACTAACACCCATAAACTACCTATGTACCCCTAAACTGAGGTCCCCCCACATCGCCGCCACTATAAGAAATATTTTTAACCCCTAATCTGCCGACCGCACACCGCCGCCACCTACATTATCCCTATGAACCCCTAATCTGCTGCCCCTAACATCGCCGACACCTACATAATATTTATTAACCCCTAATCTGCCCCCCCAACGTCGCCGCTACCTAACTACACTTATTAACCCCTAATCTGCCGACCGGATATCGCCGCTACTCTAATAAATGTATTAACCCCTAAACCGCTGCACTCCTGCCTCACAAACACTATAATAAATTGTATTAACCCCTAATCTGCCCTCCCTAACATCGCCGCCACCTAACTTCAAGTATTAACCCCTAATCTGCCGACCGGACCTCGCTGCTACTCTAATAAATGTATTAACCCCTAAAGCTAAGTCTAACCCTAACCCTAACACCCCCCTAAATTAAATATAATTTTAATCTAACAAAATAAATTAAATCTTATTCACTAAAGTATTCCTATTTAAAACTAAATACTTACCTGTAAAATAAACCCTAATATAGCTACAATATAACGAATAATCATATTGTAGCTATTTTAGGATTTATATTTATTTTACAGGCAACTTTGTATTTATTTTAACTAGGTACAATAGCTATTAAAAAGTTATTTACTATTTAATAGCTACCTAGTTAAAATAATTACAAAATTACCTGTAAAATAAATCCTAACCTAACCTAAGTTACAATTAAACCTAACACTACACTATCAATAAATTAATTAAATAAATTACCTACAATTACATACAATTAAATAAACTAAATTAAATTACAAAAAAAAGACAAACACTAAATTACAAAAAATAAAAAACATTACAAGAATATTAGGCTAATTACACCTACTCTAAGCCCCCTAATAAAATAAAAAAAGCCCCCCAAAATAATAAAGGTCCCTATCCTATTCTAAATTAAAAAGGAAAAATCGGAACAGCCAATAGAATGCGAGCTCAATCTGATTGGATCAGCCAATCGGATTGAACTTGAATCTTTTTGGCTGATTCAATCAGCCAATCAGATTTTTCCTACCTTAATTCCGATTGGCTGATAGAATCCTATCAGCCAATCGGCATTCGAGGGACGCCATCTTGGATGACGTCATTTAAATGAACCATCATTCATCGTCTAGTCGTCAGGGAAGAAGGATGTTCCGCGCCAGAGGTCTTGAAGATGGAGCCGCTCCTCATCGGATGGATGAAGATAGAAGATGCCGCTTGGATGAAGATGTCTGCCGGTCCGGATGTCCTCTTCTGCCCAGATAGGATGAAGACTTCTGCCGCTCCGGATGTCCTCTTTTGGTCCATCAGTGCCCGGCTGGGTGAACACGGCTCAAGGTAGGGTGATCTTCAGGGGGGTAGTGTTAGGTTTATTTAAGGGGGGTTTGGGTTAGAGTAGGGGTATGTGGGTGGTGGGTTTTAATGTTGGGGGGGTTGTGTTTTTTTAAAAGGCAAAAGAGCTGATTACTTTGGGGCATGCCCCGCAAAAAGCCCTTTTAAGGGCTGGTAAAAGAGCTGGTTACTTTTTAATTTAGAATAGGGTAGGGACCTTTATTATTTTGGGGGGCTTTTTTATTTTATTAGGGGGCTTAGAGTAGGTGTAATTAGCCTAATATTCTTGTAATCTTTTTTATTTTTTGTAATTTAGTGTTTGTCTTTTTTTTGTAATTTAATTTAGTTTATTTAATTGTATGTAATTGTAGGTAATTTATTTAATTAATTTATTGATAGTGTAGTGTTAGGTTTAATTGTAACTTAGGTTAGGATTTATTTTACAGGTAATTTTGTAATTATTTTAACTAGGTAGCTATTAAATAGTAAATAACTATTTAATAGCTATTGTACCTAGTTAAAATAAATACAAAGTTGCCTGTAAAATAAATATAAATCCTAAAATAGCTACAATATGATTATTCGTTATATTGTAGCTATATTAGGGTTTATTTTACAGGTAAGTATTTAGTTTTAAATAGGAATACTTTAGTTAATAAGATTTAATTTATTTTTTTAGATTAAAATTATATTTAACTTAGGGGGGTGTTAGGGTTAGGGTTAGACTTAGCTTTAGGGGTTAATACATTTATTAGAGTAGCGGCGAGGTCCGGTCGGCAGATTAGGGGTTAATACTTGAAGTTAGGTGGCGGCGACGTTGGGGAGGGCAGATTAGGGGTTAATACTATTTATTATAGGGTTTGCGAGGCGGGAGTGCGGCGGTTTAGGGGTTAATACATTTATTATAGTGGTGGCAAGGTCCGGTCGGCAGATTAGGGGTTAATAAGTGTAGTTAGGTAGTGGTGATGTTGGGGGGGGCAGATTAAGGGTTAATATATATTATGTAGGTGTCAGCGATGTTAGGGGCAGCAGATTAGGGGTACATAGGGATAATGTAGGTTTCGGCGGTGTCCGGAGCAGCAGATTAGGGGTTAATTGTAAAAAAAAATAAGTTCAAAAAGTCGCCAATGTAAATAAAAGTCCAAAATTTTATTCAGGATACATATCCAAGTAATTAAAATAATATGAAGGTAACATCAAGGGATGGTGGAAGATACAAAATAAGTCTTACATGTTTCGGCCAAATGTAGCCGTAATCATAGACATAATTTGGTACAGGTGTCACCCTTATTTACACAGGTAAAATGTTCCTCATAGGTTAAAACATAAAAACACCCCTCCCCTTCCATCCCCTACAGGTGAACAAAGCTTAACCCTTAACACTTCACAGAGGTTAAATCTAGGTGTTATAGGTTGAATAAGTAAAAGAACAAACATATTATCTATAAGGTTACCTCTAAATATATGATACAAAGCTAATTTAGTATAGATAATAATTCTTAGAACACAGAGCTGATTACAGGCAATAAATGAAAATATTTTGAAAAAGATTTTTTAGGATTACAAAACATCAAAATATATGATTGAATTCATAAGAATCATATTCAATACTATAAATCAAAATTCATGAAATGATTAGCGAATACAATGTGATCACATAAATAAACCCATACATATGAATTAATATATAGTGTACCAACATATCGATCTAAACACCTTAGGTAAAAGTATGAACCAAGTCCCTAATCTATATCCATTAATAAATACCCATTGCCAATGATAGAGAAAATATATATACACACATAAAGAAATATTATGTTATGTTCGAAAATACTTAATAATGTAATCTTAACAACTATCCTAGATCATCGAATCCTAGATAGAGAGAACAAGATGTAACAATACAAAACAAAATACAATGGAAAAAAAAATTAATATATATTTAAACTAAAACTAAAACAATAAATCAAATCTAAGACCCAAGTGTAAAAATTAAATAAATAAGTGGATATAAATACACCAGTATCTGATAAATAATAAATAAATAAACCTTAACCATTTTAAACATTTATTCCCAGAAATTAATAATATCGTTTTCCGAATTAAATCCATGAGGGGTTAATGTGCGCATTTTGTTAATCCAATAGACCTCTTGTCTAGCAAGAATAGACCACCTATCTCCTCCCCTTGGGGGTCTATTAATGGTCTCTATTGCATTCCATTCAAAATCACGCACATCTCCACCATGAACTGTAATGAAATGTCTAGCCAACTCAGAACAATCAATTTTATACTTTACATAGCCTAAGTGTTCTCGTATCCTGGTGCGGACATCGCGACTTGTCATGCCTATGTATTGTAAATTGTGGCTCTTACATCCAATTAAGTAAACCACAAATGTGGTAGAGCAATTGACACATCCTTTCGTGTTATACTCATGTCCAGTGACATATGATCTAAAATTAGGTCCTATTTTAATAACTTCACAAGCCTTACAATTTTTTCCGCACCTATAAGTGCCATTGTGTCTGAGCCATGAACTCTGATTTCCGGGACTTCGGAGTTGACTAGGTGATATCATGTTACCTAGTGTAAGGTTTCTTTTGTACACAAACCTACAACCATTGCTAATAGTGTCTTTCAAAAGATCATCCCCATATAAGATGGGTAGATATTTTTTAATGATGTTGCAAATCTGATAATATTGCATAGAGTACTTCGTAATAAAGAATGGTTTCCCATCAGTTTGTTTTCTAGGCTGCATGTTGTGTCTGTTCAGCTTTAAGAGACTAGAGCGATCAGTTTGAACAGTATCTCTCATTGCATCATTAATTATCTGAGTAGGGTAACCTCTATTCTCTAGCCTTTTCTTTAACGACTGAGATTCAGAATGAAAGGTAGCATCATTTGAACTAATCCTCCTTGTTCTGAGAAATTGTCCCTTGGCAATACCCCTAAAAACATGTCTGGGATGAGAACTCAAAGAATGCAAAATAGAATTGCCTGCAATAGGTTTGCGATACATGCCAGTATCTATTTTGTTCGTATGCCAATTGAAACTTAGTTCTACATCCAAGAAATGTATAGTATGAGGCTGCCACTCATATGTAAACTGTATGTCAGGAATGCAAGAGTTAAGGTACCCAACAAAGCTTTTTGCTTCATGTTCAGAAAAGGTACCCACAAAAATCAAGTCATCGATAAATCTCTTATAGTATAATATCTTCGTAGAGAAAGGGTTCATATGTCCAAGTAAGTATTTATACTCAAGCCAGCCCATAAATAAGTTAGCATATGAGGGGGCAAATTTTGCCCCCATAGCTGTACCTTTCAACTGGACATAATGAACCCCTTCAAAACGAAAATAATTATGTTCAAGAAGAAACTTTGTAGCCATAATTATGAAATCCTTAGTGTCATCAGAATATTGTGTGAGCAAGTCTAAAAAGAATCTGAGGGCCTCTAAACCTAGAGAATGTGGTATTGACGTGTACAAAGCCACGACATCCACAGTTAGACATGTCATACCTTCCACCACCTGCACAGTATCCACAAGGTTGAGTATATGAGTAGTGTCCCGTAAATAACTGGGGAGTGACATGACCAATGGCTGCAGGATACTGTCTATCCATTTGGAAAGGTGCTCAAATAATGACCCTATCCCTGCAACAATTGGCCGTCCCTTTACATCCTCTAAACTCTTGTGGACCTTGGGCAGGTGGTGGAAGATAGGTACTACTGGTTCAGAGATGAACAAAAATTCGAAAGTATCCTGATCAATGATACCCAGGAATAGGGCATCATCTAGAATAGATCTTAATCTACCCTGATACAGTCTAGTGGGATTAAAGCCTAGGGCTTTATATGAAGAACCATCACTCAATTGGCGTAATGCTTCATTGATATACATCTCTCTATCCATCACCACAATATTACCGCCCTTATCGGCCTGTTTGACCACTATAGACAAATTATTTTGTAAAGAAACAATTGCCTCTCTTTCTTGTCTATTTAAATTTGAGTGGTCTGTAGCTGTGGTTCTGGCTAGAGCATGTAAATCTTCAAGAACCCTTTTATGAAAGCTTTCCAGGGCTTTGCCCCTAGACTGCAAAGGATAGAATTTAGATTTACCTCTGAACTTCGGAGTCTGTGTGTGTGTCATTCCAGAATCAACACACTGTTCATTTTCCAAAAATTGGAGTGTAGTCAAATCACACATCTCATCAAAGTTCAGAAGTAAAGCATTTTTACCAATATTATCTGTGTCAGAGTTCAGTGGATCCTCTCTAGGAGAGCCCTCATTTTTAAAGTGCCTACGCAGAGTTAAATTGCGTACGAATTTATTCAAATCTAAAATAGTTTGAAAAATATCGAATTTTCTAGTAGGACAGAAGCCCAAACCCAAATTAAGAACTTTAGTTTCAACAGCACTAAGGTGATAGTGAGAGATATTGATTACTAGATTTTCCTTTATTTCTTGGTTGTCTCTCTGAGGGTATATCTGTTTCCCCCTCTTATTTTGTTGGCAACCGCTGTCCCTCCTCCGCCCTTGATTTTTAGTGCTGACCGAAAAACCTGATTGCTATTCTGAACCTGGTTGGACATACCTGGTGTTTCTAAAGATTGTGTTCCAATTAAAGGACCGCTTGCTGTACTTATATTTTTGGGTATAGCTCCATGGGTTGTTTGGCCACTACATGTTGGTAGGCTACTACTCTGGTCATTAGTGCATATGATTTGGGTATTAGGTTGATTACTCTGGTTTAAAGGTATATGTAATGGTATGGTGTTAGCCGGCAAAATGGGCCTAATATTACTCTGAGTGTTTTCATTACTCTTAGTAACTTGTATAACTTCATTATCAGAATTTGAACCTTCATCGTAGGAGGTGGAGAAATTGGATAGGGAATCTTCATCGGTGCTTTCGTTATTATTTTTGAAGGTAACCCTTTTTCCTCTATTCCTTCTCCTCCTTCTCCTACGATTTTGTCCAGTGTTACCTGTTACACTTTCATTTTTATCACCATTATCATTTTCATAATTAAACCAAGATGGCCTACGTCTATGTGTTTTGTGCCATATAAATATCTGACCAGTAGAATAGTCTTTCTGATCTCTGAGAAACTTAACATGTTTGACTTGTATAATTTCTTTCTTAACATTTTCAATGGCATCTTGTAACATTTTGTCAAACTCACCATACCCCTCATTAGATTGATGTTTGTTAAGTTCAACCTGTAGAGAAACAATTTCATTTCTAATAGCAGACAATTGGTCAGTTTTATATTTAACAAGCATGAGCATAAGGCGTATAGAGCATTCAGAAAGTATACTATTCCACTCTCTAATAAATTCAGGGTCTGATACTTCAAAAGTAGGGAACTTTTTAACCCTTAGTCCACGAGGGATCATATTTTGGGACACATATTTGTAAGAATTTGTAAGGTTGTACATATACATAGAGCTATTCCTGCTAATAGATATGTCCCTGTGTGTGGAGGGTATCGTAGCGAAGAGGATGCAAAATATAAATGCTGAGATGATAAAACTTGTTATTCACAAGTAGGCGAACTCACCCGCTCAACAGGGGAACAGCAACATCCAACCGGTTCTGCTTCAGAGGCATGTATGAGCCCAATCTTTACCGGGATGCCTGTTCGGCGTTCAGTGCCTTCACCTCCGCGAGGCTGCACTACTATGCGCAATGGCACTTCCTGTTTGCGTGGTCCTACGTCAGCTCCCGAATAGCACCAACTCCAAGCAGCGCTACTCACTGAATCCTCCTCCACACACAAAAGCAGTGCTCAGAAAGGGTACAACCACCCGTGGCTGCAAGGCAACTTGAAGACAGAAGGGCTCCTTACCCTTCTTAGATAAATAGAAAAAAATAAGTCCAAAAAGTCGCCAATGTAAATAAAAGTCCAAAATTTTATTCAGGATACATATCCAAGTAATTAAAATAATATGAAGGTAACATCAAGGGATGGTGGAAGATACAAAATAAGTCTTACATGTTTCGACCAAATGTAGCCGTAATCATAGACATAATTTGGTACAGGTGTCACCCTTATTTACACAGGTAAAATGTTCCTCATAGGTTAAAACATAAAAACACCCCTCCCCTTCCATCCCCTACAGGTGAACAAAGCTTAACCCTTAACACTTCACAGAGGTTAAATCTAGGTGTTATAGGTTGAATAAGTAAAAGAACAAACATATTATCTATAAGGTTACCTCTAAATATATGATACAAAGCTAATTTAGTATAGATAATAATTCTTAGAACACAGAGCTGATTACAGGCAATAAATGAAAATATTTTGAAAAAGATTTTTTAGGATTACAAAACATCAAAATATATGATTGAATTCATAAGAATCATATTCAATACTATAAATCAAAATTCATGAAATGATTAGCGAATACAATGTGATCACATAAATAAACCCATACATATGAATTAATATATAGTGTACCAACATATCGATCTAAACACCTTAGGTAAAAGTATGAACCAAGTCCCTAATCTATATCCATTAATAAATACCCATTGCCAATGATAGAGAAAATATATATACACACATAAAGAAATATTATGTTATGTTCGAAAATACTTAATAATGTAATCTTAACAACTATCCTAGATCATCGAATCCTAGATAGAGAGAACAAGATGTAACAATATAAAACAAAATACAATGGAAAAAAAAATTAATAAATATTTAAACTAAAACTAAAACAATAAATCAAATCTAAGACCCAAGTGTAAAAATTAAATAAATAAGTGGATATAAATACACCAGTATCTGATAAATAATAAATAAATAAACCTTAACCATTTTAAACATTTATTCCCAGAAATTAATAATATCGTTTTCCGAATTAAATCCATGAGGGGTTAATGTGCGCATTTTGTTAATCCAATAGACCTCTTGTCTAGCAAGAATAGACCACCTATCTCCTCCCCTTGGGGGTCTATTAATGGTCTCTATTGCATTCCATTCAAAATCACGCACATCTCCACCATGAACTGTAATGAAATGTCTAGCCAACTCAGAACAATCAATTTTATTCTTTATGTAGCCTAAGTGTTCTCGTATCCTGGTGCGGACATTGCGGGGTTAATTGTGTAATGCAGGTGTCAGCGATAGCAGGGGCAGCAGATTAGGGGTTAATAAGTGTAAGGTTAGGGGGTGTTTAAACTCGGGGTACATGTTAAGATGTTAGGTGCAGACTTAGAAACTGTTTCCCCATAGGAAACAATGGGGCTGCGTTAGGAGCTGAATGCTGCTTTTTTGCAGGTGTTAGGTTTTTTTCCAGCCCAAACTGCCCCATTGTTTCCTATGGGGGAATCGTGCACAAGCACGTTTTTCCAGCTAGCCGCTACCATAAGCAACACTGGTATTGAGAGTTGAAGTGGCGGTAAATATGCCTTTACGCTCCCTTTTTAGAGCCTAACGCAGCCCTTCAGAGAACTCTAAATACCAGTGTTGTTTAGAAGCAGCGCTAGAAAAAAAAGACGCGTAGCTAACGCACCCCTTCGGCCGCAAAACTCTAAATCTAGGTGATTATGTTTCAGTTATTGCTTCATGTATTTCTCCTCAAACAAGAGCCCTGGGAGCTGCCATGTTTATTTCATCCATCAGTCATATTTGTCAGTAGCAAGTTAAAGGATTTTACCTTACACACTAGGGCCTAGATTTGGAGTTTGGCGGTAGATGGGCTGTTAACGCTCCGCAGGCTTTTTTCTGGCCGCACCATAAAATTAACTCTGGTATCGAGAGTTCAAAAAAATGCTGCGTTAGGCTCCAAAAAAGAGCATTTTTACCGTAAATGCAACTCTCAATACCAGAGTTGCTTACGGACGCGGCCAGCCTCAAAAACGTGCTCGTGCACGATTCTCCCATAGGAAACAATGGGGCTGTTTGAGCTGAAAAAAAACCTAACACCTGCAAAAATGCAGCGTTCAGCTCCTAACGCAGCCCCATTGTTTCCTATGGGGAAACACTTCCTACGTCTGCACCTAACACTCTAACATGTACCCCGAGTCTAAACACCCCTAACCTTACACTTATTAACCCCTAATCTGCCGCCCCCGCTATCGCTGACCCCTGCATTATATTATTAACCCCTAATCTTCCGCTCCGTAAACCGCCGCAACTTACATTATCCCTATGTACCCCTAATCTGCTGCCCCTAACACCGCCGACCCCTATATTATATTTATTAACCCCTAACCTGCCCCCCACAACGTCGCCGCCAGCTACTTACAATAATTAACCCCTAATCTGCCGACCGCAAAGCGCCGCCACCTACGTTATCCTTATGTACCCCTAATCTGCTGCCCCTAACACCGCCGACCCCTATATTATATTTATTAACCCCTAATCTGCCCCCCTCAACGTCGCCGACACCTGCCTACACTTATTAACCCATAATCTGCCGAGCTGACCTGAGCGCTACTATAATAAAGTTATTAACCCCTAATCCGCCTCACTAACCCTATCATAAATAGTATTAACCCCTAATCTGCCCTCCCTAACATCGCCGACACCTAACTTCAATTATTAACCCCTAATCTGCCGACCGGAGCTCACCGCTATTCTAATAAATGTATTAACCCCTAAAGCTAAGTCTAACCCTAACACTAACACCCCCCTAAATTAAATATAATTTAAATCTAACGAAATTAATTATCTCTTATTAAATAAATTATTCCTATTTAAAGCTAAATACTTACCTGTAAAATTAATCCTAATATAGCTACACTATAAATTATAATTATATTGCAGCTATTTTAGGATTTATATTTATTTTACAGGTAACTTTGTATTTATTTTAACCAGGTACAATAGCTATTAAATAGTTAAGAACTATTTAATAGTTACCTAGTTAAAATAATAACAAAATTACCTGTAAAATAAGTTCTAACCTAAATTATAATTAAACCTAACACTACCCTATCAATAAATTAATTAAATAAAATACCTACAATTACCTACAATAAAACCTAACACTACACTATCAATAAATAAATTAAATACAATTTCTACAAATAACTACAATTACATAAACTAACTAAAGTACAAAAAATAAAAAAGAACTAAGTTACAAAAAATAAAAAAATATTTACAAACATAAGAAAAATATTACAACAATTTTAAACTAATTACACCTACTCTAAGCCCCCTAATAAAATAACAAAGACCCCCAAAATAAAAAAATGCCCTACCCTATTCTAAATTAATAAATTTAAAAGCTCTTTTACCTTACCAGCCCTGAACAGGGCCCTTTGCGGGGCATACCCCAAGAAATTCAGCTCTTTTGCCTGTAAAAAAAAACATACAATACCCCCCCCCAACATTACAACCCACCACCCACATACCCCTAATCTAACCCAAACCCCCCTTAAATAAACCTAACACTAAGCCCCTGAAGATCATCCTACCTTGTCTTCACCATACCAGGTTCACCGATCGGTCCAGAAGAGCTCCTCCGATGTCCTGATCCAAGCCCAAGTGGGGGGCTGAAGAGGTCCATGATCCGGCTGAAGTCTTCATCCAAGAGGGCCAGAAGAGGTCTTCCATCCGATTGAAGTCTTCATCCAAGCGGCATCCATCCGGAGCGAAGCGGCAGCATCCTGAAGACCTCCACCGCGGAACATACATCCTGGCCGACGACTGAACGACGAATGACGGTTCCTTTAAATGACGTCACCCAAGATGGCGTCCCTCGAATTCCGATTGGCTGATAGGATTCTATCAGCCAATCGGAATTAAGGTAGGAATATTCTGATTGGCTGATGGAATCAGCCAATCAGAATCAAGTTCAATCCGATTGGCTGATCCAATCAGCCAATCAGATAGAGCTCGCATTCTATTGGCTATTTTAACTAGGTAACTATTAAATAGTTCTTAACTATTTAATAGCTATTGTACCTGGTTAAAATAATTACAAAGTTGCCTGTAAAATAAATATTAATCCTAAAATAGCTACAATATAATTATAATTTATAGTGTAGCTATATTAGGATTAATTTTACAGGTAAGTATTTAGCTTTAAATAGGAATAATTTATTTAATAAGAGTTAATTAATTTCGTTAGATTTAAATTATATTTAAGTTAGGGGGGTGTTAGTGTTAGGGTTAGACTTAGCTTTAGGGGTTAATCCATTTATTATAGTAGCGATGAGCTCCGGTCGTCAGATTAGGGGTTAATAATTGAAGTTAGGTGTCGGCGATGTTAGGGAGGGCAGATTAGGGGTTAATACTATTTATGATAGGGTTAGTGAGGCGGATTAGGGGTTAATAACTTTATTATAGTAGCGCTCAGGTCCGCTCGGCAGATTATGGGTTAATAAGTGTAGGCAGGTGTCGGCGACGTTGAGGGGGGCAGATTAGGGGTTAATAAATATAATATAGGGGTCGGCGGTGTTAGGGGCAGCAGATTAGGGGTACATAAGGATAACGTAGGTGGCGGCGCTTTGCGGTCGGCAGATTAGGGGTTAATTATTGTAAGTAGCTTGCGGCGACGTTGTGGGGGGCAGGTTAGGGGTTAATAAATATAATACAGGGGTCGGCGGGGTTAGGGGCAGCAGATTAGGGGTACATAAGTATAACGTAGGTGGCGGTCGGCAGATTAGGGGTTAAAAAAATTTAATCGAGTTGCAGCGATGTGGGGGGACCTCGGTTTAGGGGTGCATAGGTAGTTTATGGGTGTTAGTGTACTTTAGGGTACAGTAGTTAAGAGCTTTATGAACCGGCGTTAGCCCAGAAAGCTCTTAACTCCTGCTTTTTTCCTGCGGCTGGAGTTTTGTCGTTAGAGCTCTAACGCTCACTTCAGAAACGACTCTAAATACCGGCATTAGGAAGATCCCATTGAAAAGATAGGATACGCAATTGACGTAAGGGGATCTGCGGTATGGAAAAGTCGCGGCTGAAAAGTGAGCGTTAGACCCTATTTTGAGTGACTCCAAATACCGGCGGTAGCCTAAAACCAGCGTTAGGAGCCTCTAACGCTGGTTTTCACGGCCAATGCCGAACTCTAAATCTAGGCCTAGCTTTCTTTAACTCAGCAAGCTGACTAAAAAAATAAGAGACCCATAGCTTCATTTCTCCACTGCTCTTCCTGACTTTTACATGTAATATGCCATTCTGCAGGAAAAAGTTTGTTGAAGTAAAAAGATATATCTAAATAAATAGATAAATAAATAAAATGAAGACTTTTGCATGGTTAGTAGAAATGAAATGGATATTTTTATTTAAAAATGCATGAACAAAGACAGTGAAAAAAAAATGAGTGCTCTCCTCTGAGAAGCATACTTTTACCACTGCCCACCTGTGGAGCTTTTCTCAGAAGTCTTTTTTTAAAAACTTATTTTCATGTGTCTAATGTGCTATGATTAAAGTTACAACACATTATATACATTTTCTAAAAAAAAACAGGCAGCTTACTCTTCATTTTAAGGGTATTAACCTGTTAATATCTAATATGACATTTTGTGTTGGATTACAAGTGGAGCACTAAATATCGCTTCCAAGAAAGTGATATTAGTGCTCCACTTTGTAATACCAGCACACGCTAATGCGCGCTTCCATAGGCTCCAATGGGAGCCTCGTTTTGATGCCGTCTCTGATGGACTAAAGTCCAGCAAAGGGGGTAAGTCGTGCAGCGATGGTAGCATGTATATATGTATATACTGATATACATTAATATCTATGTGTTAATATGTGTATATACACATAAATATATATGTATAGAAGCATATACATATATATTTACTGGGAACAAACAGTTCCCATAGGCCACAATATAAAGGCACATTTTTTTTTTCTTACACCCCACACCCACCAACTTTAAAGCCCCAAAACTGTGCAGTTGTTTTTTTTTATTTAAAAACAATGCTTTTTTATATAAAAAACTAAAATGCCCTCTTATTTGAGGGCATTTTGAATACTTTCAGAAAATTAACCAGAGCTTGGATCTCTGGTTAATTTTCTGAGCGCTAATGGCTGTAATGGCTGGTTGATTATCACGTGTCTGCAAATGGCCAATTTTGCCTCTTTGCGGGGACTCGATAATTTAGCGCTCCACTAGTAATCTAGCCCTTTGTTGTTGAAATTTTGATAAAACCACCTAATAACACTTACACAAGGTAGCCATTTTTACATAGTGTATACATTAAATAATAATCCATATCTATTTCAACTACTAATATTATGTTTGTGTTTAAAATAATATTAAATGTATAGACAAAAAATCTCATGAATATATATATATATATATATATGTGGGTTAAGTGTGAATCTGTCACAAATTATGATTCTTTTGACACTATAAAAAGGAGTAATTAAAAACACAAATCTCAAATAGATTCTGCTTTGCTGCATAATATTTTAGTAAAAAAGTGGTTCTACCTGTCAGGTACTTACTCGCGGCAGTAACGTCGCTCCTGGTTCCTGAAGAATGCCGGAGTCGACCTTCCTGGCCTCTGCGTCTCACACGGACGAACGTCAGGCACAAGCTCCTGCTGCTGCTAACTTCCCCTAGGTGCATGCGGCCTTACGCTGTCTATATTTAATGGAGCCATGCCCTAATTACTGGAACTCCCACCTGGAGGTCTCAGGTGTGGGAGTTCTTATAAAAGCTCACTTAGTCCATCACCCCGGATTGAGTTATTTCCTAGCCTACCTTATTCCTGAAGTTTGTTATACTTACCTTGCACCTACATATGCTCTCCTGGTTCCTGAAAGCCAAGCATACTTACCTGTTACTTGCATATGCTCACCCTTTTCCAGAGACCAAGCATGCTTACCTGATACCTGCATATGCTCACCCTGTTTCAGAGACCAAGCATGCTTACCTGGTAGCTGCGTATGCTTACCTTGTTCCAGAGACCAAGCATACTTACCTAATACGTGCATATGCTCAACTTGATTCAGAAACCAAGCATGCTTACCTGGTATCTGTGTATGCTCACCTTGTTCCAGAGACAAGCATACTTACCTGATACCTGCATATGCTCACATGTTCTAGAGACCAAGCATACTTACCTGTTACTTGTATATGCTCACCGTGTTATAGGGACCAAGCATACTTACCTGTTATCTGCGTATTCTCCCCTTGTTCCAGAGACCATGCATACTTACCTGGTACCTGCATATGCTCACATGTTCTAGAGACCAAGCATACTTACCTGCGTATGCTCACCTTGTTTCAGAAACCAAGCATACTTAACTTGCACCTGCGTATGCTCACCTTGCTCCTGAAACTGTGCCTGCTGTACCTACATTGTATCCCATGACAGTCAAAACAACAGAACCAACTGGGTATCCTGTGCCTGCTGGGTATCCTGTGTCTGCAATACCAGTGACAACTTTCCTCACACCAGCTGTGCCTGCTGTACCTACCTGGTATCCCATGACAGTCTCACCAACAGTATACACTGTGTATCCTGTACCTGCTTAGTATCCAGTGTCTTCTATACCAGTGACAGCTTTCCTCAAACCAACCATACCAGCTGTACCTACCTGGTATCCCGTGACAGTCTCACCCTCCACACCATTGGTGTATTGCACAATTCAAGCTTTAGAGCCCACTGGACTTTGTAACTGTAACATACTAAAGTATTCTGAATTTTGTATAGGACTTTAGTGTTCTGCTTTGGGCTTATGTTCAAACTTGCAGTTTCTGTGATCTTCAATTTTAACTACCAACTGTTCTTTTGCTTATCATTCAGTGATTACTTTAAAAGACTTTTGTGGTTTAGTGTATCTGTTCTTGCATTCTTAGTTCCACACACCCTAAACTAATCACACTAACTCTAATAGTCTTGGCGTAGAATGCGGTTGTGAAAGAGGTGAGTCAATGATAGTGGATAGCCAGAAAAGTGGTCATTCTTGATTACATGCATCCCAGACAGGCAGATGGTGGTTGATTCATAAACATGTAAGTCTATCCAGTACAACATCAAAATATTTTCAGGGATTAAAGAATGAATAGATAGTGTAAACATATTGCCATTGTACATTTGTAACATTTCTAAAGTTGTACCTGTAGTCAGTATAAGCAGATGTTTAAATAGATCTGTGCATTTAGAAAAACAGCTTTCTCTCATATTTTGTCATAATTCATAGACACAGAGCACATTTGTCAAAATCTAAGATGTGCACATATTTGTCAAACCGCTTACATTGGTAGCTTTTGTGTTGATAATTTAGTTACAATACCCACCTTCCGTGTTAATCCTCTGCTGTCTTTCATAAAGTCCTGAAAACTTTCATAGAGTCCTGAAAACTCTTCCCTTGATAAAGTAAAAATGTAATACACTGCAACAAAGATTGAATGTAAACCAAAATAATTTCTTTACGGGTTAGATTACTAGTGGCCCCCTAAATGTTGGAATACTGGATTTTTGCTCCCATGTGCGCTCAAGTTACTGCTTGTATTTTAATTTTAACGTGCAAGCACAAACGCGATTTATACTAGAATGATTACAGCGTCTTGAAAGCTCTGGTTAACTGTTAAGCAAAACAAAAGAGTTGCACAAAAAACATGATAAATAAATTTAACAGTACAATTATACTCATATTAAGCAGATGTAAAAGATAAAAAAAGAAGGCGCCACCATAGTGCACAATCAGATGATTAAAACACGCCAAATGTACAAGTAAGACCGTACTTACAAGCTGTATGACACTTGAGAAGTGTCACAAATGCCTTCTGGACTGTTAGGAGTCGTCCAGCTAACTCACACTGGTGGATATCGGAGTAGCTCTGGAGTGTAGGAGCGGCGATAGGCAAACAGCATGCAGTATCCAGCCACAGGCTTTTCACAGAGCCGGATCGTCTAATACTAGTCCACTGATAGTAGTAGATACACTAGTAATGGTAGATACACTAGTGGATACAGTGTATCAAATGGATCCAAATGGATCCAAATGTAGAATAATAATGGGAAGTATATGAATGAATAAATAAAAGATGATGATTCGTGGCAAAAGTCTTGTAAAAGCAAACAGACTTTATTTGGAGTATAGCAGCACAACGTTTCTCGGTCTCTCCTGACCGTTTCCTCAGGTGCAATATACAAAATAATTAAAACCACAAACTTTTATTGCCGAGTTTTCGGCGTCTTCTAGAATGAACAGCGCATGCGTGGAGGTGTGACCACTACTAGAGCTACCATTGGTTATCATTGTCCAATGCTAGAGGGGAAAGTATTCAAGCCTCTGTATGATATAGACAGCGTAAGTAAAAAACTAATATAGACAGCGTAAGAAAAAAACTGCCAATAGTGTCAGACACACACAATCATACCGTGCAGGGTTATATTAACCGAGCAAATTTATGGAACGTGTATAAAGTACATAAAGCACATTTGTCAAAATCTAAGATGTGCACATATTTGTCAAACCGCTTACATTGGTAGCTTTTGTGTTGATAATTTAGTTACAATACCCACCTTCCGTGTTAATCCTCTGCTGTCTTTCATAAAGTCCTGAAAACTTTCATAGAGTCCTGAAAACTCTTCCCTTGATAAAGTAAAAATGTAATACACTGCAACAAAGATTGAATGTAAACCAAAATAATTTCTTTACGGGTTAGATTACTAGTGGCCCCCTAAATGTTGGAATACTGGATTTTTGCTCCCATGTGCGCTCAAGTTACTGCTTGTATTTTAATTTTAACGTGCAAGCACAAACGCGATTTATACTAGAATGATTACAGCGTCTTGAAAGCTCTGGTTAACTGTTAAGCAAAACAAAAGAGTTGCACAAAAAACATGATAAATAAATTTAACAGTACAATTATACTCATATTAACCCTATCTGATAGAAATTATTGTAAAATAAATTGCATTAAAATATTATAAGGGCTCAAAGATATGAGGTCTCAGATGTTAAGAAAGAAAGGCAGGCAAAGGACTTTAACATAGAGATATATATGTGTGTGTGTGTGTGTGTGTATATACATATGTATTTATATGTGTATTTGTGTATTTACATACATATATGCACTTATAAACACATAAATAAATAAGTATACAGGTAGCCCTCAGTTTACGCCAGGGTTAGGTTCCAGAAGGAATGGTTGTAAATCGAAACCGTTGTAAATTGAAACCCAGTTTATAATGTAAGTCTATGGGAAATGAGGGAGTTAGGTCCCAGGCCCCTCTTAAAATTGCCTTAATTAACACCTAATACATTATTTTTAAAGCTTTGAAATGAAGACTTTAAATGCCAAACAGCATTATAAACCTAATAAAATAATCACACAACACAGAATATATAATTAAACTAAGTTAAATGAACAAAAACATTTGATAAACAGCATTATAAACGTAATAAAATAATCACACAACACAGAATATATAATTAAACTAAGTTAAATGAACAAAAACATTTGATAAACAGCATTATACACCTAATAAAATAATCACACAACACAGAATATATAATTAAACTAAGTTAAATTAACAAAAACATTTGCTAAACAGCATTATAATACAATAATCACACAAGACAGACTTCACTTGCATTTTTCTGCAAACAGTTCTTTCTAAGCATTCCAATCTGGACTGATTTATAGACAGGAAGATCTTGTTCCTTTGAAATCTGCTCGATAGCTCAGGTCTGGTTAAACTGATTAATTTCAGCTTGCTTGGCTTTGCTGCAACACAAGCGTACAGCTCCTACTGGCTATTTTAATAAATGCACTGCTTCTCAATGCTTTTCAATAGCAGTCACATGACTGGAAAAAAAGGTTGTTATTCTGAAACGGTGTAAATTGAACCGTTGTAAACCGAGGGCCACCTCTATGTGTGCATTGGAGCCCTTTACAGTCAAGTAACTGAACACATAAAAAACATATTTATGCAGTATTCCTATTTAATAAAGTTTTATAGTGTTTACTATAAATATTGTACATTCCAATGTTCTTTGCATATGGGAATATGTTCTATGTATTGTTAAATTGAAATTCCGATATGTAGCTTAGTTTGTATATCTATACCTTTAATATATATATATATATATATATATATATATATATATATATATATATGTTTAGAAAGAGTACAAAAACATAGTGCTTGGTAGTAAAAATAACCCTAAAACTAATTAAGAGATTCTCAAAATAAAGCAAACAACAGATCTGCAGGGGCCCCTGTCCGTGCACACCTATTGCAAAAAAAAGACAAAAGATCTGGGTGCAAAGATAGGAAATAGGCGCAGGAATAGAATACTCAGAGGTCTATGGCTGAGAAATAGATAATAAAAAATGTATAAATTTATAAATATCAATAAAAATATATAAAAATTTATAAAAATGCTTGAAAAGTACAGAAAATTTCAGCACATAACTAAAATAATTGGTACTAGAAATATGCTTCAACAAACATCATGTATATAGAATACTATGGGGGGTAGTTATCAAGCTGTCTACTTTTCTGCCTTCTCCGGCCGAATACGCCCGCCTAAACTCGCCTACCTTCGCCGCCGCGGACCTTGAATACGTTCGCCTAAGTTATCAAATAAAGCTGTCAAAAAGCCGCGGGGCGATGAGCAGCGGACTGTGAGAGTTATCACTCATCCGATCTCGCTGCTCTTCGGCTTTTTCCCAGCTTTATTGCTAGCCTGTCACTAAGCACTCACACTAAACTACACTGTTCTATCCCTATACCGGCGCCCCCGGAGCCTCCCGCAACTCAATAAAGTTACTAACCCCTAAACCGCCGCTCCTAGACCCTGCCGCAACTCTTATAAATGTATTAACCCCTAAACCGCCGCTCCTAGACCCTGCCGCAACTCTGATAAATGTATTAACCCCTAAACCGCCGCTCCCGGACACCGCTGCCACCTACAGTATACCTAGTAACCCCTATCCTGCCCCCCTATACCGTCGCCCTCTATAATAAAATTATTAACCCCTATCCTGCTGATCCCGCACCTCGCCGCAACTAAATAAATAGTTTAACCCCTAAACCGCCGCTCCGTGAACCCGCCGCAACCTATATTAAACCTATTAACCCCTATCCTGCCCCCCCATACACCGTCGTCACCTATAATAAATTTATTAACCCCTATCCTGCCCCCCACTACACCGCCGCCACTGTAATAAAATTATTAACCCCTACACCTAAGTCTTACCCTAACGCCCCCCTAACTTAAATATTAATTAAATAAATCTAAATAATATTTCTATTATTAACTAAATTAATCCTATTTAAAACTAAATACTTACCTTTAAAATAAACCCTAATATAGCTACAATATAAATAATAATTATATTGTAGCTATCTTAGGATTTATTTTTATTTTACAGGCAACTTTCAATTTTTTTTTTTATTTTTTTTTAAATATTCTTTTTATTGAAGACAAAGAAAAAGCAATAAGGTTACATGCATATTATCACGAAGCCATATAAACATGAGAGTATACAGGAATGTAAAATTATACAGAAGCTAGATCTGTAGGAATGTTTATAATACACAAACTTGCCATTGAAATGTATTCAGAATTCTCAAAGTAAGTCAAATATAAACATTAGTTATGGCATATATTTCACAATATGTAAATAGCGAATGGTCTTCATGTGTCTTCCTTATTTTTTTATAACACAGTAAAACAAGTTTCTGTAATAGAAAAGTAGTATGATAAAATTGAAAATATTAAACCTAAAACTTGTAACTCAATTTGTAAGTGAAGCTTAACAGTTTCGCTTGACTAAATAGGAGAAATAGAGTCAATTTTATGGTAGAGTGAAAAGCTGCACATAGAAACATAGAAAATAGATGGGGTAGGTTGCGGTACTGGTTAGAAAGACCGCATAGAGAGGCCTCCTTATCTAGGAGGTACATTAGAGAATAGTAGCGAGGGGGGGGGGGAGGTGGTTATCTGAAGTGTGGTAAACGTCTTATATTCTAAATAAGTATTGGGCTAAGGGTATGTCTGGTCCGGAGGGCCTCAAGTACTATATTCAAAGGGCTAACCTAGTTTATGGAGCTTAGTCAAGATGCTGTGTATAATAAGGGCGTAAATGCTGATAATAGTGCAGGACCTGCCTACACCAAAGACAGTGTGATAATCTTCTGGCTATATCTGTGCATCGTAGTATAGCTATGTGCCCCCTAACAAGTTGTGGGACTTCACACTAAATCTTAGGTTAAACCGGGGGAGCACCTAGTAGGACGCTTGTGAGCTAAGCTGCCAAGCCTAAGGACAAGTTATTTGTAACTTCTAATCTCTTTCCAGATCAGCTAAGTTCTAACTAGGTGGGATAGTAAATTTAATAATATATGGTAGTCACTATACAATAATTAAGGTGGATCTGAGGGCAGCTCCACTCCAACAGGATAGGTTGCACATAGTAATATATAGGCGTTGTTATGAAACAAAAATCTGGTACTATCTCTAAGGCATATGTATGAATCTAATGAGGAGTGTTGATTCTGTCCAACTAGCCATGTGGTCTTCTATCAGCATATAAGTTGCCTAACATGTCTATATAAGTAGAAGTGGGAGGCTCAGACGTCCCGGCCGCAGACATCCAAGCCCCTAAAAATATCCAGGATAGTAGGGGACAACAGATCTTCTTTGGCAACCTAATGTGCGATCTATGCAGGGTTAAAGAGATAACCTCTAGGGGGGTCATTTATAACTGACATCTTACATATAAAACCCATGCATTTGTAGGCAGGATGTGGTAAATACTATTTTCTAAAACATAGACCAGTAGTTTTTGTAGCTTATATAGATAGATAGCAGGGACCAGAATTTGTAAATAAATGCCTCAATTAGTAGAATATAAGTATGTTAAATGCAAATAACACCCATACATATCAGATATAAGTCATATACTAACAGACATAAGCAAAAATAAACAAGGTTCCAAGTAGATCTGATTAACTAGCATAAAGCACAATGGGAGATATGGTGTGTATAAAGGACTGTGAACTAGACTATAAAGTAATAACATCAACTAGGACATAATAATATAACATAATGCCCAAAACTTAACATGAGCCAGCAGCAGAGACCAGCGAACTGTAACTAGAAAGTTTTCTAGACCAAACTGCAGGAAGAGAGTTCAATGAAGCAGCGATATAAGGTTTCTTTGGCTAGTCGGCTTCAGCCGATGCCCAATTTTATGTCGTTTTGTGCTGACAACAAGGAATGTCTGTATTGCTGGGTGTCCTCAGGCAAATCACCCTTAGCAAGTGCAGGTGAATCAAAGAGAGCCTCAATGCTGTTGGTGAAGCTAGGTGTTGGTGCGGGAGCCGAGTCTAGCAGCTGACAAGATATGAAATTAGGAGCTTTCACCGGAGTGCAAGGTAAAGCTGCTGGGGCCATATATTGATCTGAGGCTTTACATGTCTCAAGCTCCGCGGCTACAGATAAGGTTAAGGGTGAGAGCTGAATGTTTTTAAAGTCCCGAGTCCCCACAGGCAGCCTAAGAACAAAGCGTGTAGCTAGATAGATACAATCTGCCACCCCCGGTGATATGTGCGTCTCTCCAGCAGCTTGGCAGGGGGTAGGCCCGAGTGCGCATAGGTCCTCAGAAATTAATGATAAACTAGATATGCGCTGGCCTGTATACTTCCAACTGTAAACTTGAGATTGCTGGTGCGGCTCAATATTATAAAGCAGAGCCTCCGCCTTAGAGTTACAGGTAGCTGTGCCCAGCATGGTGCCCTTCGCGCTGCAAATGTCTTGTCCGAGACCCCCCAAAGTAGGGGTAATATGGTTATAGGTTGTTTTGGCGAAAACCTTGACAAGCTGGGTCTCTAAGAGCTGGTAAGAGGCCTCAATGTAATTCAAAGCTATCCGCTCCCAATCCTTCACTGCCGCCATTTCATTGATATATTTTTGCCGCGTCACTTTTTCTGAAAGGGAACCCAATAATATTGCCTAAACAGTGTCCTCTAAGTCTTTCCCGGCAGGGCAGTTCAGCAATCTGGGTGCAAGTAGTAGTAGTTATGTGACTCATATAGTGTGCCAGACTCGTCTTCAACGTTGTAAAATCTCCAGCAGCTGCACCACTAGACTGGTCCTCCTGGGCCACGCCACAAGACTCAAATCAGGCTGTATTAAGTATATAGTTACCCAGGTTAGATAAGCAGAAAGCTATATGAAGAGGGCATGTAGATATGTTCATCCGTGATGTATAATCATATCAAAGATCGTGGTATGACTCCAAAATTCACAATTTAGAGCCAGAGCTCTTGCATCATGCGGCCGGCCATTAGGGTAGTTGGCTCCGCCCCCTTCACTTTCAATTTATTTTAACTAGGTACAATAGCTATTAAATAGTTATTAACTATTTAATAGCTTACCTAGCTAAAATAAACTGAAATTTACCTGTAAAATAAATATAAATCCTAAGATAGCTATATTAGGGTTTATTTTACAGGTAAGTATTTAGTTTTAAATAGGAATAATTTATTAAAGTATAGTGTAGTGTTAGGTGTAATTGTAACTTAGGTTAGGATTTATTTTACAGGTAAATTTCAGTTTATTTTAGCTAGATAACTATTAAATAGTTAATAACTATTTAATAGCTATTGTACCTAGTTAAAATAAATTGAAATTTTCCTGTAAAATAAAAATAAATCCTAAGATAGCTACAATATAATTATTATTTATATTGTAGCTATATTAGGGTTTATTTTAAAGGTAAGTATTTAGTTTTAAATAGGATTAATTTAGTTAATAATACAAATATTATTTAGATTTATTTAATTAATATTTAAGTTAGGGGGACATTAGGGTTAGTGTTAGACTTAGGTTTAGGGGTTAATAATTTTATTACAGTGGCGGCGACGTAGTGGGGGGCAGGATAGGGGTTAATAAATTTATTATAGGTGGCGACGGTGTAGGGGGGGGCAGATTAGGGGTTAATAAGTTTAATATAGGTTGCGGCGGGTTCAGGGAGCGGCGGTTTAGGGGTTAATACATTTATTATAGTTGCGGTTGGCTCCGGGAGCGGCGGTTTAGGGATTAATACATTTATTATAGTTGTGGTGGGCTCCGGGAGCGGCGGTTTAGGGGTTAATATGTATAGAGTAGCTTGCGGTGGGCTCCGGGAGCGGCGGTTTAGTGGGTAATAACTTTATTTAGTTGCGGCGGTGTAGGGGGGGCAGATTAGTGGTGTTTAGACTCGGGGTACATGTTAGGGTGTTAGGTGCAGACAGCTCCCATAGAAATCAATGGGATGTCTGTCAGCAGCGAACTTGTACTTTCGCTATGGTCAGACTCCCATTGATTCCTATGGGATCCGCCGCCTCCAGGGGTGGCGGTTTGAAAACCAGGTACGCTGGGCCGTAAAAGTGCCGAACGTACCTGCTAGTCATTTGATAACTAGCAAAAGTAGTGAGATTGTGCCGCACTTGTGTGCGGAACATCTGGAGTGACGTAAGAATCGATCTGTGTCGGACTGAGTCCGGCGGATCGAAGTTTACGTCACAAAATTCTACTTTTGCCGGTCTCTAGCCTTTGATAACTAAGGCGAATCAGCCTCGCCACAAATATGCTGCGGAATTCCAGCGTATTTGAGGGTAACGGCTTGATAACTACCCCCCTATAGGTGTATAATACAATGAATCTCACTCCAGTTGTTAGAAATGCTTATACAGATAAATAAAAAACAAAAAATTAAATAAAATGTTACTATATACTGTATATATATATAATATAATATGATAAAACAGTCTTCTCGTGAAAGGCTCCGGAGGGCAGAGGCGGAGCATAGCTGCCTGCTGCCTGTCACGCTCACGAGGGACTTCAGTGCGCACTGCGCAGCAGAGTGCAGAGTGAGCAGCAGTCGCAGACCGTCGTAGCCAGGTGAGAAGCCCTGCTTTGGCCCAGGCCCCCAGACAGTCAGACACAGTGAGTGTGACTAGTGCCACATTTTAATTATTCAAAGGCACTCTGGCAGGTGGGCTGGGCCCTGGGCATAATTTTATTGCATGTGGCTGGGGTATAATTTGATTGCAGGGGGACTGATCTTCATTTTATTGCAGGGGGTTTCATTTTATTGCTGGGGGCAATTGAAGGGGGGCTGGGGCATAATTTTATTGCAGGGGGATTCATTTTATTGTTGGGGGGCTGGGGAAATCATTTTATTGCTGGGGGCATCTTATTTTTGTTGTTTTGTTGGGGGCATAATTTTATTGCGGGGAGATGGGACATAATTTTATTGCTGGGGCATTATTTGTGTGCTGGGGGCATATTTTTTTGCAGGGGAGCCTGGGGGCATATTTTTATTGCAGGGGGCATCATTTTATTGCAGGGGGGCTTCATTTTATTGCAGTGGGGCTGGGGGCACTATTTTATTGCAATGGGGCTGGGGCATCATTTTATTGCAGGGGGGCTGGGGGCTTCATTTTATTGCTGGGTGCATCATTTATTGCAGGGGTGCTGGGGGCATCATATTTTTGTTCGGGGCATAATTTTATTGCAGGGGCTGGGGGCATCATTTTATTGCAGGGGAGCTTGGGCATAATTTTATTGCTGAGGCATTATTTTTTGCAGGGGGCTGGGGGCATCATTTTATTGCAGGGGGCATCATTTTATTGCAGGCGGACTGGTCATTATTTTATTGCAGGGGGGGTTGATTTTATTGTTGGGGGCTTAATTTTATTAGTGGGGGCATCATTTTATTGCAGTGGGGATGGGGCATCATTTTATTGGAGGGGGACTGGGCATCATTTTATTGCTGGGGGCATCAATGCAGTGGGGCTGGGGAATCATTTTATTGCAGGGGGCTGGGGGCATCATTTTATTTCAGGAGCATCATCTTATTGCAGGGGACTGGGCATCATTTTATAGCAGGTGGCTTCATTGTATTGGTGGGGGCATAATTTTATTGGAGTGGGACTGGGGGCTTCATTTTATTGCTGGGGGCATAATTTATTGCAGGGGTAGCTGGGGGCATCATATTTTTGTTGGGGGCATCATTTTATTGCAGGGGCTGGGGGCATCATTTTATTGCTGGGGCATCATTTTTTTTGCAGGGGGGCTGAGGACATAATTTTATTGCAGAGGGCATCATTTTATTGCAGGGGGACTGGGCATTATTTTATTGCAGGGGGGCTTCATTTTATTGCTGGGGGCTTCATTTATTGCAGTGGGGATGGGGGCATGGGGCATCATTTTATTGCAGTGGGGATGGGACATCATTTTATTGGAGGGGGCTGGGCATCATTTTATTGCTGGGGGCATCATTGCAGTGGGGCTGGGGGAATAATTTATTGCAGGGGGGCTGGGGGCATCATTTTATTGCAGGGGGCTTCATTTTATTGCTGGGGGCATCATTTATTGCAGTGGGGCTGGGGGCATCATTTTATTGCAGTAGGGCTAGAGCATCATTTTATTGCAGGGGACTGGGGGCTTCATTTTATTGCTGGGTGCATCATTTATTGCAGGGGTGCTGGGGGCATCATATTTGTGTTGGGGGCATCATTTTATTGCAGGGGAGCTGGGGCATAATTTTATTGCTGGGGCATAATTTTTTCGCAAGGGGGCTGGGGGCATCATTTTATTGCAGGGGGACTGGACATTATTTTATTGCAGGGGGGCTTCATTTTATTGCTGGAGGCATCATTTATTGCAGTGGGGACTGGGCATCATTTTATTGCAGGGGGACTGGGCATCATCTTATTGCTGGTGGCATCATTGCAGTGGGGCTGGGGGAATCATTTATTGCAGGGGGCTGGGGGCATCATTTTATTGCTGGAGGCATCATTGCAGTGGGGCTGGGGGAATCATTTATTGCAGGGGAGCTTGGGGCTTAATTTTATTGCAGGGGCATAATTTTTGTGCAGGGGGCTGGGGCATAATTTTATTGCAGGGGGACCGTGCTTCATTTTATTGCAGGGGGCTGGGGCATCATTTTATTGCAGGGGGGATTCATTTTATTGCTGGGGGGCTGAGGACATCATATTTTTGTTAGGGGCGTCATTTTATTGCAGGGGGGCATCATTTTATAGCAGGGGAGATGGGGCATCATTTTATTGCTGGGGGCATCATTTTTTGCAGGGGGCTGGGGGGATATTTTTATTGCAGAGGGCATCTTTTTATTGCAGGGGGACTGGGCATCATTTTATTGCAGGGGGACTAGGCATCATTTTATTGCAGGGGGATGGGGCATTATTTTATGGCAGGGGGACTGGGCATCATTTTATTGCAGGGGGCTGGGGGTTTAATTTTATTGCTGGGGGCATCATTGCAGTGGGGCTGGGGAAATCATTTATTGCTGGGGGAATCATTTATTGCTGGGGGCATCATACTTTTGTTGGGGCATCATACTTTTGTTGGGGGCATCATTTTGTTGCAGGGGGCTGGGGGCTTCATTTTATTGCAGGGCTTCATTTTATTGCTGGGGGCACCATTTTATTATCATTATTATTATCAGTTATTTGTAGAGCACCAACAGATTCCACAGCGCTATAAACAAAGGGGGAGTACAACAAAACAATTATAGGGATCAAATTTATTTATAACATATTTTACCAGGAAGGATACATTGAGATTTCTCTCGTTTTCAAGTATGTCCTGAGTCCACAAAACATTGCATTGATACAGAGTAGGGTACAATAAAATTAAAAAAACAATAATAATACACAATATACAATTTTACATAGAACAGGTAGGAAATATATAATCAACCATGACAGGTGCATTCTGATATGTAGAGAGGGATCTCTTAAAGGATATTAGGCTTGGGGAATGTTTGAAAGTGTGCGGGAGGTCATTCCATAACTGTGGCGCTCTGTAGGAAAAGTAGGATCGAGCTGCTTTCTTTTTGTATTGAGGCAAGCTAAATAATGTGTTTGTACTGGATCAGAGGTTATAGGAGGTGGGAATAGCCGGGGAGAGCATTCTGCTCAGGTAGGGTGGGAGCTTCCCAGAAAGGCTCTTAAACACAAGGCAGGAAAGATGGAGGGTGCGTCTGGATTCCAGCGACAGCCAGTTTAGTTCTTTTAGCATTTCACAATGGTGGGTCCTGTAGTTACATTGTAGCACAAAGCGGCAGAGCGAGTTATACAATGTATTAAGTTTATTAAGGTGAGTTTGCGGTGCAGGTGCATATACTACGTCCCCATAATCCATAATAGGCATCAGCATTTGCTGTACAATCTTTTCCTTTACTGTAGGGCTGAGGCAAGATTTGTTTCTGTAAAGGGCACCTAATTTTGGATAAAGTTTTGATGCAAGTTTTTCTATGTGGGGGCCAAAAGATAGATTAGGGTCTAACAACATACCCAAGTATTTGAAAGAGTGGACTGCAGTAAGCGTGCAATTGGATTTTATTTTGATGCGTAGGTGGGAATTTTGTAATTTGTTTAATTTAGGACCCGTTCCAAAGATCATTGTGACAGTTTTGTCAGTGTTTAGGAAGAGTTTGTTTTTGAGATCCACTTTTCTACCTCTGTGAACTGGTCTTGGAGCACTGCTTCAAGCTGCGGCAGATCAGATTTGTTTGCATAGATTACTGTGTCGTCTGCGTACATGTGTACAGTTGAAGATTGGCAGACATTAGGCAGATCATTTATAAATAATGTGAATAATAGGGGGCCGAGAATGGAACCTTGGGGAACACCACACGTGACTGGGAGAGGGAGGGAGTCACTGTTAGAAACTGAGACATATTGTGATCGATCCGATACATATGATCTAAACCAGGTTAACGGATGATCAGCAATACCAGAGTTTTTTAGTTTGAGCAGTAGTATGTCGTGGTCCACTGTGTCAAAAGCCTTTGCGAAATCAAGGAAAATAGCTCCAGTTAGGTCTCCTTGTTCCATGCCAGTTTGGATGTTGTTGCAAACTTTTAGGATGGCAGTTGTAGTGGAGTGATTCGGTCGAAAACCTGATTGATAAGGGGTCAGATAGTTAGAAAGTTGGTAATACTCGCATAATTGCGTATGGACGCATTTTTCTAAGATTTTTGATAATACTGGGAGCAGTGATATAGGGCGATAGTTAGAAACCAAGGTTAACTCCCCACTTTTATGAATAGGCACTACTCTTGCAGTTTTCCAGAGTTTGGGTATATATCCAGACATCAAGGATTCATTAATTAGGGTTGTGACAGGCTTAGCAATTGCTGGCGCACTGAGCTTCAACAGCATTGCTGGGATTTGATCAGGTCCAGACTGGTTTTTCATTTTTAGATTATTAAGGTGTTTCTTAATGACATTGATGGGTACAGGTCTAAAATTGAACTTCTCTATATTTGGTCTTTGCTGTTTTAGTGAGGCCTGATCCACATTTGTAGTTTCAGGATGCGTGCCATTAATTAGTTTGTCAATCAGGGTGGTGGAGCATCCAACAAAATAATTGTTAAAGGCATTTGCTACTTCTAAGGGGAGTTGCAGGTTTTGGTTATCCACTTTGATAGTGGAGGGTTGGGAGTGGATTGGTGGATTTTGTAAGTTATTTATGAGTTTCCAAAACTTTCTAGGGTTAGATATGTTATTGTTTAGATTTTCACAAAAATATTGGGCCTTGGCCAATTTTGTTTGTTTAGTGCATATATTTCGCCATTGTCTATATACACAGTGATCGTTCATAGAGCCAATATGCTTGAACTTTGACCACAATGAATCCCGAAATTGGTACATTTGAATGAGGTCAGCTGTGATCCAGTTCAAGTGTGCTCCTTTTACTCTCACCTTACGCAGCGGGGCATGTAAATTCCAAACTTGTAGGAGTTCAGACTGAAATAATTCAACGGCAGAGTCTAGATCTGGGATTAGGTTTAATCTGTGCTAGGGGAGGTTCTTGATGTCATTTAAAAATGATTGAATATTACATTTTTTGAAGGACCTGGTGATTTTAACATTGGGAGAGGATTTATTTGCCTTTATTTTGCGCACGCAGTACACTAAGCAGTGGTCACTGAAATTGTTAGGGAGAACACCTGCCTCCTGGATTCGGTCGGGAGAAGTGGAGAGAATCAAGTCGAGCAGGGTATGATTATGGCTTTTGATGTTTATGCGAGTTGGGGAGGAGATTAATTGCGTTAGCTGCAAAGATTTAAACAGCGAGCAACAACTGTTATTTTTTGGATTCAGCCAATCAATATTAAAATCTCCAAAAACCAAAATTTCAGTTTTTGGGTTTTGAGCTATGGATTCACTAAGGAGATGTGCTATGTCCGAAATGGAATGCACAGGGGAGCTAGGTGGGTGGTAGATTCCTGCAACAATGATTGATTTACTGCACGGGATCTCAATTTTGCCAGAAAGGAAATCAAAGGTGGCAGGAGAGCTAGATTTTTGTATGGGGTTGAACTTTGTGGAATTGTCAACATAGATTACAATGGCGCCTCCTCTCTTTGCTCTGTCATTTCTATGGCATGAATACCCATGTATTGCAATGGCAGAGTCAGGTATTTTTGCAGTTAGCCACAATTCAGAGATCACAATGATTTTGGGCTTGTATTGCAAACACCAAGCTTGCAGTGCATCGATTTTTGCGGCTGCGGATATTACAGTGCACAAAAGAGAGGCCTTTTTTAGCTGGAAGGCTAGGAATGGAATTTGCTGGGGGGCCAGGGTTAGACTCTAAATCATTTGCAAGGGCAAGTAACATAAGGAATAGGAATTTGGACATAGTTTTTCTTTGACCATATAGTGAATGGCATACTTTATAATTTTGTGAGGTGGGGGTAGGAGGGTTATTTTTAATAACCCTCCACCAGCACTCAGCAGATAAGTTACAGCAACAGAGCAGGCCATGGTGTATGATAATTTGTTTTTCAGTTTGAGGTGTGTGCTTATGGAGGTAATGATGTGAACAAAATTGGAGTGTGTGTGGTGTGTGTGGGATGTGTGTGTGTGGGGGCTGTGTGTGTGTGGGGGGGCTGTGTGTGGGCTGTGTGTATGTGTGTGTGGGCTGTGTGTGTATGTGGGCTGTGTGTGTGTGTGTGTGTGTGTGTGTGTGTGTGTGTGTGGGCTGTGTGTGTGTGGGGGGGCTGTGTGTGTGGGGGGGGGTTGTGTGTGGGCTGTGTGTGTGGGGGGTTGTGTGTGTGTGTGGGCTGTGTGTGTGTGTGTGTGTGGGCTGTGTGTGTATGTGGGCTGTGTGTGTGTGTGTGTGTGGGCTGTGTGTGTGGGGGTGGACGGTGTGTGTGTGTGGTTTGTGTGTGGGCTGTGTCGGGGGGGGTTGTGTGTGTGGGGGGGGCTGTGTGTGTGTGGGCTGTGTGTGTGTGTGGGCTGTGTGTGTGGGGGCTTTGTTTGTGTGGGCTGTGTGTGTGGGCTGTGTGGGCTGTGTGTGTGGGCTGTGTGTGGGCTGTGTGTGTGTGTGTGTGTGTGTGTGGGCTGTGTGTGTGGGGGCTGTGTGTGGGCTGTGTGGGGGTATGTGAGGGGGGGGGTATGGGCTGTGTACACCTGTTTTCCTGTGTATGTGTCTGAGTGTATGGATGTATGTGTATATAAGTATCTCTCTGTGTATTATATCTGTGTGTTTGTGTGGTACAGTGCATTGCCCCATTTCTTTTAAGTATTTTTTGTTCTGGGTAGAGGCCCTGGGCTGTCAATCTGCCTAGGGACCTGCACTTGCTAGGGCCGGCCCTGGCGTCTCTAATGTTGTTGTTATCATAAGAAAACACATAAAAATAAGGCCCAGTTCAACTCAACTGTTCCTAATTGTCAGCATAATTCTTCATTATATACATAAACAGTTGTTCCAATAGTACAAATGGTATATTGCAATATATACAATGTTATAGTGCTCCACACTAGTGGATTTATGTTATTTTTAATATATATAAAATGTTGTGCATTACCTTAAATTATTTTTTTTTTCATTATAAAAGCTGTGGGGCGGAGTTGAGGGCGGAGATTGGGCTGGGTTGGGGGTGGGGCTGGGGCGGAGATTGGGCGGGGTTGGGGGCAGAGAGAAAGGGGGCCCCATTTTGTCATCCTGCCTTGGGCTCTGCAATGGCTAGGGCCAGCCCTGGTGGTGTAAATAACAGCCCAGGTAGCGTGTATAACCTCACCGGAGAGCTACTTTTATATATATATATATATATATATATATATATATATATATATATATATATATATATATGTGTGTATAAATATATATTTAACATCAATGACATCAGATATATATAGGAATATATATTTAACAAAATATAGAACATATTCTACTATGTTTAGAACATTAGAATGTACATTATGCTATATAAGTTTCTGTGATTTTAGAATGGCTGTCTCACTATTAAATGCTAATTTGTAAGATCAAAATCACCTTTCATATCTAGATTATTTAGATTACTTATGTTTTTAAATGTTGAATTTATAACCCATTACATTATAGTGAATGTGCCATTTTAAAAACCATGTTATAAAAACTGCAGAGCTGTTGGCAATTTTACAAACATGTACAGGCTAAAGCTCTATTTTATCTATGCAACCATCTATAGAATTACAAAACAAATAAATGTTATATTATCTCATACATGATTTCTAATAAGCTAGGCCAGTGTGTTTATGGGAATTAAAGTTATGGTTGCCAACCTTCTCTTATTATTAGTCTCCCAGGCTCCGTTATTTATCTGCTCTTAGAACATTTTTCTCCCTTATTTTTTAAAACATGTAAAATCTTGATTTCAAACATTTAATATTACCCTCTTGTACTCTTATTTAGTTAAAGGGACATGAAACCCAAACTTTTTTTTATGATTCAGATAGAGAATATGCTCTAACAACATTCCAATTTATTTCTATTATAATGTTTCCTTCATTCTCTTGGTATCCTTTATTGAAAGAGCAGCAATGCACTACTGGTATCTAGCTTAGCCAATGAAAAGAGGCATATATGTTGATTTAAAAAGAACTGTCATGAATCAGATAGATCATGCAATTTTAAACAATTTTCCAATTTACTTTTATCATCAAATTTGCTTTGTTCTCTTGGTATTCTTTTTTGAAAGTTAAACCTAGGTAGGCTTAAACTGATTTCTAAACCGTTGGAAACCACCTCTTATCTCAGTGCATTTTGACAGTTTTTCACAGTAACAGTATTAGTTCATGTGAGTCATATACTGTAGATAACATTGTGCTTACTCCTTTTGAGTTATTTAGGATTCAGCCCTGATTGGCTAAAATATATGTCTAATACAAATAAAAAAAGTGTCACAATGTAAATTTCACACACAAAATATATATAAAATCCAGATAAAAAAGTGTTTATAAATCAAGTGATGTTAACACTTTTGATACCGACCATAAAAATATCTAAATGTCAACAGTTCTAGGTGTATTGTAAAACAGTCTTTATTGCTGGAAAAATCTTCAAAGGTGATCCTCAAAGGAAAGAAAAGAGCAACATAGCATAAATCTGTTTACATTGGATTGCAGTATCAAAACAGAGCCGGTCTCCCAGGTAGCAGCATACAAATTTATTAAAAAGTTTAAAAACAGACAAACATCACTCGGCGTATAACAGCCCAGGTTTACACTCACATATAGTGCGTTAAAGTCCGTCAAATAAGAAATTTTGTTTACACTGTTGGTAATCTAGCCTTGCCATAAATCAAATGAAACCCCTCTTCGTGATCAGTCCATATAGTTCCTCCAAATACTCCAATGTACGTTTCGCTGATTACACTCAGCTTTTTCAAGGAGATCTTCTTGGTTCCAAATGTTCCTATTTAAGTCTGTGTGGCTGTGTAAATTTCTTTAATTAAGTCCTCTGATTGGTTGAGAGTCTTTGTATTCAACCTATGAAATGTACTCAGTCATACCGGACGCAGAAATAAAACATAGTTAAAAACAAAGTTAAAACATTGTTGTATTGTTCAAAAAATGTGTTACACAAAGGTTAAAATAAAATACATAAAATGTTTAAACATAAATAGAAATAAATACACTTTACAATCCATGTCTGAAAACATTTAGCAGTAAATGGTTTACCACACAACCCAATTAAGCTGCGCTCGACTTAATGCACAATATATGATGTTGATCTTTCTTACGCACTTTTCCTAATGTCTATATACCCAAATAAATCACAGTTTACCTGGTACACAACGGTATCTCCTCAAATTGATTCCTAATTCCAAATACAATATTTTCACATACGTACAATTGTGCACAGGTATATCTAAACAAGTACTAAAATTGCTACATAAATAAATAAAATACACTAATACATAAATATATCAATTTATATTTGAATGACTACAATTTTTTTTTTTAAATAAATAAAAATGTACATTCATTTGTGTGTACACAAAAACAATTCATATAAATAGTTCATTTAAATAGATAAGACCACTTAATTACCTCACATTCATGACTCAGGGAGTATGGTATATGTTTTTCAATTCAACTCTGAGTACTCCAGTTTCAGTTTGTTTCTTCCTTGGCTGTGAATCTTTGGTGCTGCTTTAACATTCACTGAGTGCAAGAATTACTCAGGCTTTAGGGTTACTGAAAAAGAAGAGCAAAAAAGCGCGTATAACGTTTTTCACTTTATTTTGTGCACACATTCTTGTCTTTTGTTTCTTATGAATCCATAATAATAATTAAAAGGGGTGTGTCTGGATTCAAACTCAGGTTTATTAATTCAAAGTTTGGAAAAATTACCACTAAGCTATACAGCCTTACTAGTTCAGATTTTGGCAAATTACAGATATAGCCCTTACAATTAAACAAAACCTTTGTTTCTACACATATCTATAATTTAAAATATTAGAAATAAATTCATGTATTTCCTACTAAACTAAATTCAATTAATTCATCACGCTACCTATTTATGGGAAATTAAGCACTTACAGTTGGTTGTTAGCTAATATTCCTAATTAAGAAAAAGGGAATTGATGGATCTATAAAAAGTGACATAGTTCAAAATCACAATTTTGTCCCCCAGGAATGATGGATCCTAGTAGGTAGATCCATTTCATTTCTAGTTTTCCCAAATTATTGGTTAACTAAAAAAGGGGCACTTGTTCTGCTGCTCCTAAAACACTTAGGCCTAGATTTGGAGTTCGGCGGTAAAAGGGCTGCTAACGCTCCGCGGGCTTTTTTCTGGCCGCACCATAAATTTAACTCTGGTATCGAGAGTTTAATCAAATGCTGCGTTAGGCTCCAAAAAAGGAGCGTAGAGCATTTTTACTGCAAATGCAACTCTCGATACCAGAGTTGCTTACGGACGCGGCCGGCCTCAAAAACGTGCTCATGCACGATTCCCCCATAGGAAACAATGGGGCTGTTTGAGCTGAAAAAAAACCTAACACCTGCAAAAAAGCAGCGTTCAGCTCCTAACGCAGCCCCATTGTTTCCTATGGGGAAACACTTCCTACGTCTGCACCTAACACTCTAACATGTACCCCGAGTCTAAACACCCCTAACCTTTCACTTATTAACCCCTAATCTGCCGCCCCCGCTATCGCTGACCCCTGCATATTTTTTTAAACCCCTAATCTGCCGCTCCGTAAACCGCCGCCACCTACGTTATCCCTATGTACCCCTAATCTGCTGCCCCTAACACCGCCGACCCCTATATTATATTTATTAACCCCTAACCTGCCCCCCACAACGTCGCCGACACCTGCCTACACTTATTAACCCCTAATCTGCCGAGCGGACCTGAGCGCTACTATAATAAATGTATTAACCCCTAATCCGCCTCACTAACCCTATCATAAATAGTATTAACCCCTAATCTGCCCTCCCTAACATCGCCGACACCTAACTTCAATTATTAACCCCTAATCTGCCGACCGGAGCTCACCGCTATTCTAATAAATGTATTAACCCCTAAAGCTAAGTCTAACCCTAACACTAACACCCCCCTAAGTTAAATATAATTTAAATCTAACGAAATAAATTAACTCTTATTAAATAAATTATTCCTATTTAAAGCTAAATACTTACCTGTAAAATAAATCCTAATATAGCTACAATATAAATTATAATTATATTATAGCTATTTTAGGATTAATATTTATTTTACAGGCAACTTTGTAATTATTTTAACCAGGTACAATAGCTATTAAATAGTTAAGAACTATTTAATAGTTACCTAGTTAAAATAATAACAAATTTACCTGTAAAATAAATCCTAACCTAAGTTATAATTAAACCTAACACTACCCTATCAATAAAATAATTAAATAAACTACCTACAATTACCTACAATTAACCTAACACTACACTATCAATAAATTAATTAAACACAATTCCTACAAATAAATACAATTAAATAAACTAGCTAAAGTACAAAAAATAAAAAAGAACTAAGTTACAGAAAATAAAAAAATATTTACAAACATAAGAAAAATATTACAACAATTTTAAACTAATTACACCTACTCTAAGCCCCCTAATAAAATAACAAAGCCCCCCAAAATAAAAAATTCCCTACCCTATTCTAAATTAAAAAAGTTACAAGCTCTTTTACCTTACCAGCCCTGAACAGGGCCCTTTGCGGGGCATGCCCCAAGAATTTCAGCTCTTTTGCCTGTAAAAAAAAACATACAATACCCCCCCCCCCCAACATTACAACCCACCACCCACATACCCCTAATCTAACCCAAACCCCCTTAAAGAAACCTAACACTAAACCCCTGAAGATCTTCCTACCTTGTCTTCACCATACCAGGTTCACCGATCCGTCCTGGCTCCAACATCTTCATCCAACCCAAGCGGGGGTTGGCGATCCATAATCCGGTCCAGAAGAGGCTCCAAAGTCTTCCTCCTATCCGGCAAGAAGAGGACATCCGGACCGGCAAACATCTTCTCCAAGCGGCATCTTCGATCTTCTTCCATCCGGAGCGAAGCGGCAGGATCCTGAAGACATCCAGCGCGGAACATCCATCCGGACCGACGACTGAACGACGAATGACTGTTCCTTTAAGGGACGTCATCCAAGATGGCGTCCCTCGAATTCCGATTGGCTGATAGGATTCTATCAGCCAATCGGAATTAAGGTAGGAATTTTCTGATTGGCTGATGGAATCAGCCAATCAGAATCTAGTTCAATCCGATTGGCCGATCCAATCAGCCAATCAGATTGAGCTCGCATTCTATTGGCTGATCGGAACAGCCAATAGAATGCGAGCTCAATCTGATTGGCTGATTGGATCAGCCAATCGGATTGAACTTGATTCTGATTGGCTGATTCCATCAGCCAATCAGAAAATTCCTACATTAATTCCGATTGGCTGATAGAATCCTATCAGCCAATCGGAATTCGAGGGACGCCATCTTGGATGACGTCCCTTAAAGGAACAGTCATTCGTCGTTCAGTCGTCGATCCGGATGGATGTTCCGCGCTGGATGTCTTCAGGATCCTGCCGCTTCGCTCCGGATGGAAGAAGATCGAAGATGCCGCTTGGAGAAGATGTTTGCCGGTCCGGATGTCCTCTTCTTGCCGGATAGGAGGAAGACTTTGGAGCCTCTTCTGGACCGGATTATGGATCGCCAACCCCCGCTTGGGTTGGATGAAGATGTTGGAGCCAGGACGGATCGGTGAACCTGGTATGGTGAAGACAAGGTAGGAAGATCTTCAGGGGCTTAGTGTTAGGTTTCTTTAAGGGGGTTTGGGTTAGATTAGGGGTATGTGGGTGGTGGGTTGTAATGTTGGGGGGCTTGGGTATTGTATGTTTTTTTTTACAGGCAAAAGAGCTGAAATTCTTGGGGCATGCCCCGCAAAGGGCCCTGTTCAGGGCTGGTAAGGTAAAAGAGCTTGTAACTTTTTTAATTTAGAATAGGGTAGGGAATTTTTTATTTTGGGGGGCTTTGTTATTTTATTAGGGGGCTTAGAGTAGGTGTAATTAGTTTAAAATTGTTGTAATATTTTTCTTATGTTTGTAAATATTTTTTTATTTTCTGTAACTTAGTTCTTTTTTATTTTTTGTACTTTAGCTAGTTTATTTAATTGTATTTATTTGTAGGAATTGTGTTTAATTAATTTATTGATAGTGTAGTGTTAGGTTAATTGTAGGTAATTGTAGGTAGTTTATTTAATTATTTTATTGATAGGGTAGTGTTAGTTTTAATTATAACTTAGGTTAGGATTTATTTTACAGGTAAATTTGTTATTATTTTAACTAGGTAACTATTAAATAGTTCTTAACTATTTAATAGCTATTGTACCTGGTTAAAATAATTACAAAGTTACCTGTAAAATAAATATTAATCCTAAAATAGCTATAATATAATTATAATTTATATTGTAGCTATATTAGGATTTATTTTACAGGTAAGTATTTAGCTTTAAATAGGAATAATTTATTTAATAAGAGTTAATTTATTTCGTTAGATTTAAATTATATTTAACTTAGGGGGGTGTTAGTGTTAGGGTTAGACTTAGCTTTAGGGGTTAATACATTTATTAGAATAGCGGTGAGCTCCGGTCGGCAGATTAGGGGTTAATAATTGAAGTTAGGTGTCGGCGATGTTAGGGAGGGCAGATTAGGGGTTAATACTATTTATGATAGGGTTAGTGAGGCGGGTTAGGGGTTAATAACTTTATTATAGTAGCGCTCAGGTCCGCTCAGCAGATTAGGGGTTAATAAGTGTAGGCAGGTGTCGGCGACGTTGAGGGGGGCAGATTAGGGGTTAATAAATATAATATAGGGGTCGGCGATGTTAGGGGTAGCAGATTAGGGGTACATAGGGATAACGTAGGTGGCGGCGATTTGCGGTCGGAAGATTAGGGGTTAATTATTTTAAGTAGCTTGCGGCGACGTTGTGTGGGGCAAGTTAGGGGTTAAGAAATATAATATAGGGGTCGGCGGGGTTAGGGGCAGCAGATTAGGGGTACATAAGTATAACGTAGGTGGCGGTCGGCAGATTAGGGGTTAAAAATTTAAATAGAGTGGCGGCGATGTGGGGGGACCTCGGTTTAGGGGTACATAGGTAGTTTATGGGTGTTAGTGTACTTTAGGGTACAGTAGTTAAGAGCTTTATAAACCGGCGTTAGCCAGAAAGCTCTTAACTCCTGCTATTTTCAGGCGGCTGGAATCTTGTCGTTAGAGCTCTAACGCTCACTTCGGAAACGACTCTAAATACCAGCGTTAGAAAGATCCCATTGAAAAGATAGGCTACGCAAATGGCGTAGGGGGATCTGCGGTATGGAAAAGTCGCGGCTGAAAAGTGAGCGTTAGACCCTTTAATCACTGACTCCAAATACCAGCGGGCGACCAAAACCAGCGTTAGGAGCCTCTAACGCTGGTTTTGACGGCTACCGCCGAACTCCAAATCTAGGCCTTAATGATGGAATGTGGCAATTGTAATTGTGGCATCTCATTTAAAAATATTTTTTTTTAGAAATTAAATTGTTATGTTTATGCATTAAAACATTAATACAGTATCTAGAAAGCAATATTTATGTTCACAATAGTTGTTCAAATGTTATGGGATAGTAAACACCATAAATGTTATTGTTTAAAAAGATAGATAATCCCTTTATTTACCATTCCCCAGTTTTGCATAACCCACACTGTTATAGAAATATACTTTTTACCTCTGTAATTTCCTTGTATCTAAGCTTCTGCTGACTCCCTCCTTATCTCAGATCTTTTGACAGACTTGCATTTCAGGCAATTAGTGCTGACTCTTCAATAACTTCAAGTGCATGAGCTCAATGTTATTTATATGAAACACATGAACTAACACCCTCTAGCTGTGAAACACTGTCAAATGCATTCAGATTAAGAGGAGGCCTTCAAGGGCTTAGAAATTAGCATATGAGCCTAACTAGGTTTAGCTTTAAACTAAGAATACCAAGAGAACAAAGCAAATTTGATGATACAAGTAAATTAGAAAGTTGTTTAAAATTACATGCCCTATCTGAATCATGAAAGTTTAATTTGGGCTTTACTACCCCTTTAAGCAATTTGCAAGCTATGTCTTGGTAGGTGACCACGCCACACTCTGGATCAATTTACCTTCGATCAGTTCCTTGATATGACTTATTTCCAGCCACTATCGTTTCTCAGTAAAAGATTTAGTGGATCTGATTGCATCAACTAAGGAATGGTTGTCTGTGACACAGGTTATGGGAAACCTCAGTCCATCCAAATTACCTGTGATGAGCTCTGAATACAGGATAGAAATGAAGATTGCATTATCAGTTCCATCAGATAGTGCAAGAGTTTCTCCAGCAAGGCTACTGCGAACAAACCTTCTTATTCTCTTCGACTGCCAACATAGTGGCAAACACTTTCCATCCTGTCCCATTAGCATGATAAAGTGCCAGCCTTGTGTGCCTCCATCTGGTAAATTACCCAATGATGCATCACTGAAAAGTATAATCTTCAGCTTCTCTGGTTTTCCTAAAACTTGAAACTTCACCTTCACATGGTCAGTTTTTAATTTTCTCTCTATTTTATTGGCTTAATGCAGGCTTTGTACCATTGTTTGTGTCATTGATGAAGCTAGGTAACTCATCAAACATAACGTCAGTAAGAATAGAATCATTTTGTAAAGAACGAGTGGAATCAATGTGAATGTAAGACAGACTCTTAGCATATCTTTCCTGCCGTACAAAGACAGCTTCATTGTGTGTGGAAATGCCAACCTTTAAAAGTATTTTTCATGTGAGAAATCACAGTATCTGCAAACTCAGTTGTGCCTCCCCAAATTAAATCATCCACATGACATCCAAGTACTCCGTTAACAATACCTTACTGATTTAACCAGTAAAATATAGCTGGATCTACCTGAGACACCATGCCCCCTGTTTTATATACCGCATATTTCACTCTTTTGTACCAATACAGAGCTAGATTACAAGCGCCCGCGTGATAGGTAGTATATAGCGAGGGTTTGCACTCATTAGGCCTGCCGCTCATATTTCAATTTGAGCGTAAATGTGATTGTGTGAGCACAATCACGATTTACGCTAGAATCATTACAGTGACTTCATAGCTGTGGTTAACTGTTTCGCGAAAATAAAAAGTTACACAAAATACATCAAAAATACATTACAAAGTACACTTGCATTCATAATAATACTGTCTAATAAAAATTATTTGAAAAAAATATTGCACCCAAAAGTCATAAGGACTCAAAGATATAAGATCTCGGGTGTTAGAAAAAAACCCATAAAGATACATACATATACATCTCTAAAGATGTATATGTATAAATAAGTGCAAAAAAAACAAAAAAGAGCTGGGCTCAAACAAAACTGTGAGACACAATGTCCGGAAAACTTGTGTGACTCTCACCGGGAGAGATTCAATCCCACTAAGTAGACGTGACCCCAAGATACCTTGTAAGGAACAGACTTTGTCCTGGATCGTATTCAGTCTGGGAAGTTTTCTCAGCTGCTGGCATCCACAACTCACATACGCATACAGCATGGTATACGCATACAGCATGGTCGCTTCTTACCCGACCTGGATCTGATTAGGCTATCTCAATCTCGTGACCAACATCATGATCAGGTATTGCCAATGTCACACCCCGGATAGACCAATGGGATCGTGGGATGCACCGGAACATCAGGAGGTATCGCTGCTTCAAGCAGGCTATGCAAACTGGAACCAATGAAGAAGACGAAGCAGCGATGCTGAATAAAACTTCACTTTTATTGTAATAAAAGACTTAAAATCCCACGGAGGGCAACGTATAGGTATTCAAGACCAACAGTTTACTCATTTCGGCGTTAAGCCGTACTCACAACTGATAAATTGCTTTTACACACACCTCCTTAAAAAGGGTGTACCAAACACCAATTGGGTAAAAAGGTTACACAGCTACTATACATTACGAATACCACAAGTGTAATTAATTCACAGATCTAAACACTCTCCTATGCTACAAAGTAATAAAGTTAATCTCATAGAGATGTAAATATATACATATATATATAGAATGGAAAAGATAATATAAGCAAGCAAGTTTTTACAAACACAGCTGGGGCTCGAATAAAGATCAACAAGATTATTAAATGAGCTACATTAGCATATAACAATATTTCCAAAATTAAAGAGAAAATGGCACAATCTAGAAACAAGAGGACTAGCAGCAAATGTGCCAATAAAGTGGGCAAAAATTTAACATCCACTAGAAAATCATCTCTTTTACTACAAACAAAAGTGCCATTCCAATGTAAAATTATTAACAGGAAATTAGGAAAATATAAATGGGTAAGATAAACACATAAAGTAATCTCCACCTAATGCATAGCAAGATGTTATAGTAATGAAAGCTCATGAGAGGAGTAGAAATAAGTGACTGAATGAAATACATAATGGATAAGGATGAGAACTGCAGGAAAAGAGAGGAGATTTAATCCCAATAGTTTATCAAGTCATATTCAGCATTGAGACCTAAGGGCACTCTTGTGGATAATTTAAAGATCCATAACACTTCTCTCTTCTCCATCAGTCTCTGCCTATATCCCCCCCATTTAGGGTAAGGTACTTTGTCTATTGCCTGCTATTTAAAGCTAGTTAAATCTTTCTTATGTACCTGTACAATAGCTGAACTATAGGGAAAGACAATTTTCCAACATTAATGGTTGACACATGTTCTTTGATACAAGACCTAATATCCCGGGTCGTAAGACCAACGTATTGATCTTTACACAGGACGTAGGTTATCAGGTATATGACATAGTAAGACGTGCAATTCATGCAGTAGTTGATATCAAAACTTTGGTTAGTAACAGAGGATGTGAATGAATCGGAGACTACTATGTAGTCACAAGCTTTGCAACGAGTGTTACCACATTTAAACATCCCTTTACTAGTTAACCAAGAACTCATCGAATTTTGGGGTCCACTTAATACTGAGGGGGACAGGTTATTAAGAAGGGATTTGTTCCTGTGATAGGAGCACCTAATACCCTCAGAAACACAATCTATCAAATTATCCTCGGCTACAAGAAGTCTAAAATGTTTCCTCACAATGTTGCAGATTTGGCTATATTCACAACTATAATCCGGAACAAATGTTACCCCTTGTTTGTCTTCATTGGGTTTAACACCTGATCTCTCTGCCAAAAGAGTCTTTCCTGGCTAGCTCTTTTAAGAACTCTTTTAGAGTAACCACGTTTTTCTAGGCGGTCTAGCATGTCTTTTTTCTGTTCCACAAACGTTTCCTCACTGGATCAGTTTCTTTTAGCTCAAATTAGTTGGCCCTTGGCAATAGCGTAGGGCACATTATTAGGGTGGCAGCTTTTGGCATGAAGAACAGAGTTGCCAGAAATAGGTTTTCTGTACATGTTAGTCTTCACAGCATTCTCTCCTACCCCCTTCAGAGTGATGTCTAGGAAATTAATGGATTCTCCTTGTATCTCGTGTGTGAACTGAAGATTTATATTGTTGTCATTAATGTAACTGATAAAGACATAAAAGCTGGCTTGATCCCCCTGCCAAATAAATAGGAGATTGTCAATAAATCTTCAAAAATAGACTATATTTTTCCAAAAGGGGTTCGAATATCTAAAGATGCTGGACATCTCCCACCAACCCATATACAGGTTGGCATAGGAGGGGCAAATTTTGCCCCCATAGCTTTCCCACATCCCTGGAGATAAAAAAAAAAAACCTCAAACTCAATACAGTTATGACTTAAAAGAAAGTCAGCAACCCTAATGACAAACATTTGAAAATCATATCCCAGTGTGAAATAATGGTTTAGAAAAAATTCCAAAGCCTGTAGGCCCACAGCACGAGGAATCGAAGAATACAAGCCAGTGACATCCACTGTTATCCAGCAATAAGATGGATCCCAATGCATGGTATCAATGATATTCAGCACATGTTTGGTGTCTTGTAAATAACTAAGTAAAACTTGAACCAAAGGACTCAGTATAGCATCTAACCATTGGGAAGTGTGTTCAAATAGTGAGCCAATTCCACTCACTATGGGGTGACCCTTAATGCTTACCAATGACTTGTGCACTTTAGGGAGGTGGTGGAAAATCAGAATGATCAGATGTTCTACATATAGATAGTCTGAAGTTTTTGTATCTATAAATCCATTTTCCACACCATCGTCCAAAAGGTGCATAAGTGCCACCTGGTACTTCCTTGTAGGGTTTCCAGGGAGTTGACAGTACTGCTCTGTATTGGTAAGTTGTCTGAGGGACTTTGCCCTGTACATTTCTCTATCCATTACCACGACAGAGCCCCCCTTTTCTGCTGAACGAATTACTATGGTGCCATTGTCTTGTAGTTCTTTAAGAGCTTGTCTTTCACCCAAGGTAATGTAACCTGGAATCTTATTCATGTTCTGTGCTAAGAGCCTTAAATCTTTTTCAACTATATCATAGAACTTCTCAATAAGGGGGCCTCTGCTGTGGATGGGGTAGAAAGAAGAGGGGTTTTTAAATCCTAACTCATCTATCAATTTCAGCAGTATCCTGTGTGGAACAACCTTCTAGTGCCATTTTATCCAAGGTAATTAAATCATAAGTCTCATCAAATTACAAATCAGTGTTCAATTTTATTCTGGCTATATTGCAATTTTTACCAATATCATCATTATAGACTGTTTCTATAAACAGTCTGCAAAGTTATATTGCGTACTAAGCGATTGACATCTATCATTGTCTTGAATAAATTAAAGCTTGTAGATGGTACAAAGCCCAAACCGAGATTCAAAAGTTTTATCTGAGATTCATTCAAGACAATTCTTGATAAATTTATCACACTGTCGGTTTGTATTTGCTGGCTGGTTTTACTCCTCTCCTGGGGTATCTGCTCTGTTCCAAATTGTTCCCTCCCCTTTCTGGGTTCCTCGGGGGCACTGTAAAAACCTGTTTCAACAGTGCACACCCTTGTTCAGTATTACCTGAGCTAGACCCTTGTTTTACACTCGAGTCTGAAGTAGAGGCACTGTTAAGCCTATAATATTTTCCTTTTTCTTTAGGTCTAACAATCTGTTCAACCTGTACACTTCCCATGCCTGAAGAATTTTCTTTGTTTGACCCACTGGTTTGTGTGTGCTTGAGAATACCTGGTTTACCTTTAGAGTTGCTTCTCCTTTCTGACGAGGTACGATCCTCTCCGGAGTCTAATTCCCTGTCAGAGAAAGTGACATATTGTGTGTTACCTGATCTGCCTCCCCGATTTCTATTACATGATCTACCTCTGCTTCTATTTCTTTTTTGATAACTACGGGTATTGAATCTTTGCCCCCTATTCCAAACATGTACTGTGTTTGAATCATAGTCAGCCTGATCCCGCAAATACTTTAGGTGTTTGATACCTATTACCATAGCTTTCGTATCAGCCACAGATTTTTTTCAATGCTTCATCAAATTTCGGATAAACATTAATTTTACCCCTCACTATAGATAACATTTTTACTTTGTAAGAATCCAACAGAATCATTAATCTGATTGAACACTCATTCAATATATCATTCCATGACTTCACAAATTCAGGGTCATCCACTTCAAAAGTAGGGTATTTTGTTATTCTCAGGCCCCTGGGTACTAAATTAAGATCAATATATTTCCCCATGGTCCATAAGTCCCATTCACATCCTCTGTTACTAACCAAAGTTTTGATATCAACTACTGCATGAATTGCACGTCTTACTATGTCATATACCTGATAACCTGCGTCCTGTGTAAAGTTCAATACGCTGGTCTTACGACCCGGGATATTAGGTCTCGTATCAGGGAACATGTGTCAACCATTAATGTTGGAAAATCGTCTTCCCCTATAGTTCAGCATTTTGTACAGATACATGAGAAAGATTTCACTAGCTTTAAATAGCAGGCAATAGACAAATCACCTTACTCTAAAAGGGGGGGGAGATAGACAGAGACTGCTGGAGAAGAGAGAAATGTTATGGATCTTTAAATTATCCACAAGAGTGCCCTTAGGTCTCAATGCTGAATATGACCTGATAAACTATTTGGATTAAATCTCCTCTCTTCTCCAGCAGTTCTCATCCTTACCCATTATGTATTTAATTCAGTCACTTATTTCTACTCCTCTCATGAGCTTTCATTACTATAACATCTTGTTATGCATTAGGTGGAGATTACTTTATGTGTTTCTCTTAAACTTTTATATTTTCCTAATTTCCTGTTAAGAATTTTACATTGGAATGGCACTTTTGTTTGTAGTAACAGAGATGATTTTCTAGTGGATGTTAAATTTTTGCCCACTTTATTGGCACATGTGCTGCTGGTCCTCTTGTTCCTAGATTGTGCCATTTTCTCTTTAATTTTGAAAATATTGTTATAGGCTAATGTAGCTCATTTAATAATCTTGTTGATCTTTATTCGAACCCCAGCTGTGTTTGTAAAACCTTGCTTGCTTATGTTATCTTTTCCATTCTATATATATGTGTATATATTTACATCCCTATGAGATTAACTGTATTACTTTGTAGCATAGGAGAGTGTTTAGATCTGTGAATTAATTACACTTGTGGTATTCATAATGTATAGTAGGTGTGTAACCTTTTTACCCAATGGGTGTTTAGTACACCCTTTTTAAGGAGGTGTGTGTAAATGCAATTTATCAGTTGTGAGTACGAATTAATCCCGAAAGGCGTAAACTGTTGTTCTTGAATACCTATATGTTGCCCTCCGTGGGATTGTAAGTCTTTTATTACAATAAAATTGAAGTTTTATTCAGCATCGCTGCTTCGTCTTCTTCATTGGTTCCAGTGTATATATAAGTGTACATATGTATTTGTATGTGTATATATGTTTTACATACATATATACACAAATAAACACATAAACATATATGTATACATATACAGACATAAATATGTCTATTGGAGCCCTTTGCCGTTAAGTAGACGAAATCATGTAAAAACATATTTATGAAATATACAAATTTTTAATATAGGTTTAAGTATCTATTTACTGTAAATATTTCACATTTCAATGTTCTGCACATAGCAAATTATGTTCTAAGTATTCCTAAATAGATATATATATATATATATATATATATATATATATATATATATATATATAAAAAAATAACTCATTGTGTAGTTCATTAACAAATCTAGACAGGCCCAGAGGCTTGTTTTCCCACAGAAAACCTCTGAATTACATTGTTTCCAATGCAGCAAATGATTCTGGGTAAGATATGCAAATTAAGTACACAATGACACACCTTTTTACTTCAGTCTGCTTTTCAGCAGGTTCCCTTTATGCCAAAGTATCGCTGTTCACACAGCTTATAAACTTAGCTAGGGTTAGTGCAGTGATTCATAACCATCCCAGGACAGACTGTTTCGTGGTTTTTGCCACTCATCAGCTGGGAGAAGGTTAGAATCACTGCTGGGTGAAGATAAGATATAACCACATCACTTTTACCTATGAACGCTATACAACACTTTTTGAATGATATATTGAAGTGTAAGCTATAAACTATGTGAGTTTCCATTTCTTGTAACGCCGGACCGGAAGTGATTTAGAGTACTACTCCAGAAAGTCAATGTATATGATACATAGTTGCTAACAGTCCCGTTTTTCCCGGGACAGTGCCGGAATTTGGGACCCTGTCCCTGCCATTTAAATGTCCCGGATTGTCCCTGCACTCTTCCTCGTGTTATTTAAAAAAGAAAAATCTGAGTTTCGCCAGCAGGTGTCACTGACAAAGTGAAGCATAGCAGGAAACTGAATTTCTTGCTGCTTGTCTACAGAGGTACTTGCCCTGGGGGACTTCCTGCTTCTGATTCAGATCAAACATTCTTCACACAGATGATCTATGGATAATTTATCAATCACCATGGAAAAATAATGTGAAATTGGTGCCAGGATCTGTTTGAGCAGGGTACAGATATTTAGCAGATGTAGTGAGGTGAGTGAATAACTGTTAGGGTTGAACTCAGTTAGTTTAGAGGACAGATAGATAGGTAAGCTTTGGGGGTTTATCAGTATTGCACTATTTTGTACTGCCCACTCCTTTTGTCCCTCTTCTTTAATCACAGCTGAGTGCTGCAAACTGTGTGACATTTCAATAGTTAGCACTTTGATCTGGGTGACAGTGAGCTGCTGCTAGTGAAGGGTTAATAATACACTGTACAGATCTGGGTGACAATGAGCTGCTGCTAGTGAAGGGTTAATAATACACATTGTACAGATCTGGGTGACAATGAGCTGCTGCTAGTAAAGGGTTAATACACACTACAGATCTAGGTGATAATGAGCTGCTGCTAGTGAATGGTTAATACACTGTACAGATTTGGGTGACAATGAGCTGCTGCTAGTGAAGGGTTATTAATACACTGTACAGATCTTGTGTGACAATGAGCTGCTGCTAGTGAAGGGTTAATACACTGTACATATCTGGGTCATAATGAGCTGCTGCTAGTGAATGGTTAATACACACTGTACAGATCTAAGTGACAATGAGCTGATGCTAGTGAAGGGTTAATATACACTGTACAGATCTGGGTGACAATGAGCTGCTGATAGTGAAGGGTTAATACACACTGTACAGATGTGGGTGATAATGAGCTACTGTTAGTGAAGGGTTAATACGCACTGTACATATCTGGGTGACAATGAGCTGCTGCTAGTGAAGGGTTAATACACTGTACAGATCTGGATGATAATGAGCTGCTGCTAGTGAAGGGTTAATACACACTGTACAGATCTGGGTGACAATGAGCTGATGCTAGTGAAGGGTTAATACACACTATACAGATCTGGGTGACAATGAGCTGCTGCTAGTGAAGGGTTACTACACACTGTACAGATCTGGATGATAATGAGCTGCTGCTAGTGAAGGGTTACTACACACTGTACAGATCTGGGTGATAATGAGCTGCTGCTATTGAAGGGTTAATTCACTGTACAGATCTGGATGATAATGAGCTGCTGCTAGTGAAGGGTTACTACACACTGTACAGATCTGGGTGATAATGAGCTGCTGCTATTGAAGGGTTAATACACTGTACAGATCTGGATGATAATGAGCTGATTTAGTGAAGGGTTAATACACTGTACAGATCTGGATCATAATGAGCTGCTGCTAGTGAAGGGTTAATACACTGTACAGATCTGGATCATAATGAGTTGCTGCTAGTGAAGGGTTAATACACTGTACAGATCTGGGTGACAATGAGCTGCTGCTAGTGAAGGGTAATACACACTGTACATATCTGGGTGATAATGAACTGCTGCTAGTGAAGGGTTAATACACACTGTACATATCTAATTGACAATGAGCTGCTGATAGTGAAGGGTTAATACACACTGTACAGATCTGGGTGAGAATAAGCTGCTACTAGTGAAGGCTTAATACACACTGTACAGATGTAATTGACAATGAGCTGCTGCTAGTGAAAGGTTAATACACACTGTACATATGTAATTGACAATGAGCTGCTGCTAGTGAAAGGTTAATACACACTGTACATATCTGGGTGATAATGAGCTGTTGCTAGTGAATTGTTAATACACACTATACAGATCTAATTGGCAATGATCTGCTGCTAGTGAAGGGTTAATACACACTGTACATATATGGGTGATAATGAGCTGCTGCTAGTGAAGGGTTAATACACACTGTACAGATCTGGGTGACAATGAGCTGCTGCTAGTAAAGGGTTAATACACACTGTACAAATCTGGGTGATAATGAGCTGCTGCTAGTGAAGGGTTAATACACACTGTACAGATCTAAGTGACAATGAGCTGCTGCTAGTGAAGGGTTAATACACACTGTACATATCTGGGTGACAATGAGCTGCTGCTAGTGAAGGGTTAATACACACTGTACAGATCTAAGTGACAATGAGCTGCTGCTAGTGAAGGGTTAATACACACTGTACAGATCTGGGTGACAATGAGCTGCTGCTAGTGAAGGGTTAATACACACTGTACAGATCTAAGTGACAATGAGCTGCTGCTAGTGAAGGGTTAATACACACTGTACAGATCTGGGTGACAATGAGCTGCTGCTAGTGAAGGGTTAATACACACTGTACAGATCTAAGTGACACTGAGCTGCTCCTAGTGAAGGGTTAATACACACTGTACAGATCTAAGTGACACTGAGCTGCTGCTAGTGAAGGGTTAATACACACTCTACAGATCTGGGTGACAATGAGCTGCTGCTAGTGAAGGGTTAATACACACTGTACAGATCTGGGTGACAATGAGCTGCTGCTAGTGAAGGGTTAATACACACTGTACAGATCTGGGTGACAATGATCTATTGCAAAAGAATAAATCAGGTGTAAAGATAATGGTCAAAATCTAAACTACTTTCTGTTAATAGAGAAATTAATCTTTTGATCAGAAACAACTATAATAGTGATCTACTAAGTAGCACTAAAAATATGGCTATAGTGCATTTTCCCTCATTTGTTCTATACCTTTTAGTTTCATATTTTTATATATTTTTATATATATATATATATAATCTGCACTATAATAAATAGGCAGGGCTAAACTATGCTAATTATGTGGGTTTGGCAAAGTGGGCAGAACCTTAGGGCAGGGGGTGTGGTAAATATTTTCATACAGGTAATTGATAGCTGGAAAGTGTCCCTGGAAATTTTTTTCAAATGTTGGCAACTATGTATGATACCCTTATATAATGTGTATCTATTATTACTTTAACCCCTAGCTGGCAGACAGGGCTGAAACACATAACTGACTGCAACTAACATCACTCTGGCAGCTAAAAGGGTTAAAGTGTGAAAAAGTTTAACAAACACTGCAAATAATGATTTATGTAGGCAGGGTAATGGGCTGACACTAAGGTGAATGACAAACACAGCACCCCTTTGTTATCACACATCATTAGCAGCACATAGCCAGAGTTTTGCCAGCAGTCAATACCCTCACAGCGACAAACCTCCGACAGGGCCACCCCCAAACTCTTTTGCCCCCCCAGTAACAAATCCCACTTCCAGGCACAAGGCCCCCACTCTGGGACTTGGGCCCCCACTAAACCCACACTTTAGTTCTTTGTAAATGATAGAGCAGCTGTCAGTCCCAGCTTAAGCAGCACACCAGGAGCCATAGAAATGCATCTGTGGGCCCCCTGACATGCTGGGCCCTCGGTCCAAGTACTATTTGCCCGGCTGATCAGTCTGCCCCTGCTCAGTCTGAAGATATAAGGGAAAAGCTAGCTGAGAGTTGTGCTGTCCCATCACCCTATATGTTTTAAGAGTCATAACATTCTGCAAAGGGGTCAGAGGGAGAGCGTACTGCTTCCACAGAGCACTTATAATGGTGCAAGTTAGTTAACTACCTCCAAACAAACTGCAGCTGGTGTACGCTATGATGCAGACACTATATATGGAGTGGCTCTCCCGGAAGTATACACTGCACACAGGGGAGTTGTAAAAATGTCATCCCTGCACCTCTCACATTAGAAAGAAGAGTCAAAGCAGTAGATATAACTTAGCTTTCTAAGAGCAACTAGTGCCTGGAATAATTGAGTATCATATTACAAATGTAAAGTGGTTATTACCTACCCCAGAACGCTTTATCCTGCTGCTCTCACGAATCAGAGGGTCCCTCAGTGCCTTCTCCTCTTACTAATACTACTAATTACTTTGCAACCCCTCCCCCATAGCTCAGCCCCAGCAAGTAACGAAAGGGAAAACAAACCACAATGTAACTAAATGAGAGATCTGAGCACAACACATGTTGAGTAACCGCAGAGAGGAGCAAGTAAAATGTATTTTTCCTACTTACTGCCTCCTGTCATGAGCAGCCTGTCTTTATCTGCACAGATCACTGCGCGCCCACGCTGCCACGCACGTTACAGGGAACATTGATTATTATACATACTGTAAAATAGTCTAAATAATCCATACTGTTTTGCAACATTTGTCGGTTACGACACCCCAAGAGCACGGATTATAAATGTATCTCTAGCGCAAAGCCATCATTTTTGCTATGGCATTCCCAGGAGTCAATATACAGGGCTCATGTCATCATTTGGTGCTCTATGCGGAAGATATGATATCGTTCATTGATAACCCATAGCAGCATTTCCCCAATATTCTACTTTGGTAGTTTTTTTCCGGCTACAAAGTCAACAAGTCTAAGTTGGACATTTCATGGCTGTGTAGGTGTTACTCTAGCTATACAACTTATACTCTCACTTATTTAGGGATAAATCTCCATGCTGACCCTCAGTGTCTAGGTAACTTAAATATAGCAGTTCTCAAATCTTTGTTAGCAATTACTGCATTGGAAAATGCTTCCTTAGACACAAATGGGACTATTTAGTCTAGTAAAAATGGTCACACTTCCTCATATTCTGTATTATATGCTATCGTTTTCAAATCCTTGCCGCTAAGGTGAGATATTCTAAAAAAATCTTGTCGGTATTACGAGGCCCTTAAACAAAAATTAGAAACACAAATTTTATCCTGAGAAATGTTTATGTTGCTATGTAGTGTTCTTTATGTGAAACAGAGACTCCTACATTGCAATACAAGGGCTAAAAAAATCCCAAAGATTTTGCATGATTTCCACGCCTGCAGGCCCCAATCGAGATTTCAGTTTGTTAAGTTGGGCAGAAAACCACAGCAAGAAAATTATAGTTTTCTTATATAAATGGTAGGTTAGGTTTACCTAGTTTTAAATTGTATAACTGGGCAGTTTGGCTGTGCTTAGTCACAGATTGGCAACTTAATACAAATAATTTTTATGATTCAGATCTTGAGCTCTGCAGCCATGTGAGTTAGCATATCTTCCATACATTAACCCACTTGATGTACTGATACACATAAGATTTCATATATTGTACAAAGACCTATTACTAGCATGGCATCTGGTGCATTGTTTCATGGGGCTCAACCATCCAACCTCTAGGTTTATACCTCTAACAGGCAATTAGAAACTATTTTATTCCTGAGTTGAAGGGAAAGGGTATTGCAGGTTTTGGGGGTCTACATGAAATGTACAAAATTCCATATATAGCTTTTAAAATGGTCAATTTCTCTCTTTTAGAGTTTTACCAGATATTGCTGAGGAGAGAGGCTATCGGCATGCATGGTGCTCTTCTATACAAATAGAGATTAAACACTGATGACAGCTTAAATTTAAAAGATATTAAAAAGAGCCTAGAGAAAGCAAAGGTCATCTCTTTATTTGCAAAACTTCAGGAAGCTCAAGTGCTAATGCTATATTGAGCCTACCTGACCCTAAGTCACCTCTCTTGATGGAAACATTCAAGTAATAATAGATGTATAAAATGTCATTTAGAAGCACCTGACTCTTTCAACTGCCCAGTAAAGCACTTTTGGGGTTAAATACAATTTTGGATTATGAAAATCTTCCACATTGATAACAAATCCTAAGTGAAATTGCATAAAATGCTAACAATTATATTCCTTTTTAGCTTAAGGCTATATTCTGAGCCTCTGGGCAGTAAGGAAAGCCATCTCAATATCACAATTAAAAAGAAAATTATTAAAACAATTATTTGTGGAGCAGATGTCAAATTAGATGTTGTCCATAGGCTCCTTCCATTTTTGAAAAAATGGCAAGAATATATTCAGACACTTAATCCCTCAATCCAGAGACAACTTCTACTACCCTTCTCACAAACAGAAATATTGCTTTCTTTGCACGGGAGACTAGATCGGAACGAAATGTCTGGTGCTCCGGATGATGGTTAAATGCTCCATGAGAATTTGTTTTAATGAGGGAATGGTGCCTGTGGGTAATGACAATGACATGAGGAGGGATGACAAGGGGTATTAACAATTTTTTTTCCTCAGCTGTGGATATCTAGACTTTTCTTATGAATTCATTACTATGAACACTACGTCATTCTCAGATCATTAGCTTTGTCACACCCTTAAACCCCAATTGTTGTATTAAATCCGTATCCGTCATTAAAGTGTCAGTAAATCTAAAAAATAATGTTATATAATTCTGCACATAGTGCAGAATTATATAACATTATTTTAGTGTTATCGTTATAAACCCTTTTATTCCCTTTTAATTTTTTTAAAATATGTCCGTTTTTCAGACCCGCTCTCTGTACTCTGCTCGCTCCTGCTCTGTCTGACAGCAGTAGCGAGCTGCACTTAGTGTTATGGCGCGGTCGGGCCGGGCTGTGACTATACAGCTGGCCCGATGCGCTGTGTAAAAAAAACAGACCCGCTCAGCAGAGTACAGAGAGCGGGTCTGAAAAACAGACATATTTTAAAAAAATTAAAAGGGAATAAAAGGGTTTATAACGATAACACTAAAATAATGTTATATAATTCTGCCCTATGTGCAGAATTATATAACATTATTTTTTAGGTTTACTGTCCCTTTAACGCAAACTAAATTTCAGTGTTACTATGAGCATGTCACTTTGAGTATATAACTTCTTTGCGTCACTTAATTGTTGTTATTTCAACTTATATTTATCATATACACACATTATTATTATACACTTAAAATTGTTTTTGCCACTTGGGACATTATTATTATACACTTAAAATTGTTTTTGTCACTTGGGGCAGACACGCGTAAGGCGCCACCTCAACCCTTGTTTCTTTGTGCAGAATTATATAACATTATTTTTTAGGTTTACTGTCCCTTTAACGCAAACTAAATTTCAGTGTTACTATGAGCATGTCACTTTGAGTATATAACTTCTTTGCGTCACTTAATTGTTGTTATTTCAACTTATATTTATCATATACACACATTATTATTATACACTTAAAAATGTTTTTGCCACTTGGGACATTATTATTATACACTTAAAATTGTTTTTGTCACTTGGGGCAGACAGGCGTAAGGCGCCACCTCAACCCTTGTTTCTTTGTTTGACCATATACTGTTGCATTTATTGTGAGAAATGCAATTAGTGAGGTAGGCTATTCTGTCTTTTAACAATCACTTACACCATCTTTTCTTTATCGATATCTAGACTTTTCTCAACACCTCAAAATATCTTGGTAATACCTACACTGCTAAAAAAGGAATACGGTGCAAGTTTCTGACACTTGGTTAGGTTGGGTGCAGATGCCTGTTACTGTTTAAGAATAGATATTTATAAGTTATTTAATACAATATATTGATACATGTAACACATTTAAAAAAAAGAAAATTGAGATTATATTGTTTAACTTCTTTGTTTTCTCATTACCTTAGTTCTACTCATTAGACCTCAGATCAACCATGATTATGCTGTGGTCTCTACTAGAGAAAGTAAAACTAAAATCATGCTTTGAGATTATTCAGTGCACTATGATCAGTTTGGACTTGCTCTGTCATTACTATGTTTTGTTATACAAAAGACAGCAGCACCAATTCTTCACAGCAAAGTTATGTGTTTATTAGGACATGACCAACAGGGTACAATGACGTTTCAGTCTACACGACCTTAATCATGTTGCATACAAAAGACTACTAATTCACTATATTTAAAGCCAATATGGGCAGAGTTTCAATTCTACAGTTAACTAAAATGTTAACTCTTTAAACACCTCTTACACTAAACTTAGACATACTATACAACCCTCTACTGATGAATTAGAAAAATAGATCATTTTAAAATTAAATAAAAACATAATCTGCAAGCCGGCAGATAAGGGTGAGGATATAGTATTGCTTGATAAATCTTACTATGTGAATGAGATACTGGCTCAATTAGGGGATGGAGATATATATGAGCCACTCAATAGTGATCCATCATTTGACATTAAAAGGGAATTGGGGAAGTGTGTAGACAAGGCATCTAGAAATGGTCTTTTGACCAAAAAAGAGGTGACGTTTTTAATACCTGAAAGCTTTCTAATACCAATTTTCTACACACTCCCCAAGATCCACAAGGATGGTAAGTTCCCCCCTGGTCGTCGCATATTGACTAGCATTGATTCTACATTAACTAATACGTCAATCTGTTTAGATCAAATTCTGAGACCCTTGGTATCGCAATCAGCATCATATATCAAAGATACTGGTGATTTTCTAAAGAGGATTTGCATTTAGAGAGGGATAAGTTCATATTGTTCTCAAGGAATGTTAACAGGCTCTATACCTCCATCACACATGCTAGTGGAATGGATGCTGTGAATAGTGCTATACGATCTAGCAATATGTGTACTGATATACAATGCCAGTTTGTGATGGAACTATTGGAGCTGATTTTGCATTGCAATTATTTTTTGTTCCAGGACCAGTTTTACCTGCAACGCCAAGGGACAGCCACGGGGTCTAATGTCACCCCCACATACAGCAATATGTTTATGAATATGTTTAAGGAGAAGTTTGTATACTTTCATTTGTTATTTCAGAAATATGGAATGTGTTTGTATAGATACATAGATGATATATATGGCGTATGAGGGGGCAACGTGACCTCTCTAGTGTCTTTTTTGGGGGATATGAATGGTGCAACAAGACACATAAAATTCAAAATGACCCATAGTGAAGAGTCATTTTCCTACTGTGTGGAAAAAAGTACTGCAGGTTGACTTGTTTAGAAAAGAGACTGATATAAATAGTCTTCTAAACTATAATAGTGCTCACCCACTGGCCCTTATTAAAAGCTTACCTAAAATCCAGCTATAGAGGGAGAGAAAGATTGTAGCTGATAAAGAGAAGGTAGACACTAGACTTGAGGAAATGGGACAATTGTTTAGGGAAAGAGGTTACCCTGAGTTAATGATAAAGGAACAAATTGATAAGGCAAAGGAAATCCCTAGGGACATCATATTGAGGGGTGTATGGAAGGGGAAGAAACAGAGAAAACAAACAGGTTATCTTTTGTATCTTAATATAACCCTTTTAGTGAGAAAATCATAAAGATTATTAACAACAATTAGAATGTCTTGAAGGATTTGAACCCCCAGATAGAGGAGTTTCAACAAAGACCTATTCCAGCCTTTAGGAGGAGTAGGAATATTGGAGATCAGATTGTAAGAACAGATGTGGGCTCTAACAAACGAAAGAAACAGGCATATCTGTCTACCCCTAAAGTAGGGTGTTACCCCTGTCTTGGGTGTTGCAATTGTAACAACATGATAAAGGGTGAGTATTTTTATCACCTGACCAGTGGTCAAAAATTGAGCATTTTTGGCTACCATACGTGTAATACAGACCATGCTATATATGTATTTAAGTGTCCATGTGCAAAAATTTATATAGGGGAGTCTACTAGGAGAATAAGGGACAAAATTAATGAGCATAAATCGAATATAAGAAAGGCCCCTGTATCACATCACTTTTTTAAAAGCATGACACACGGTATCTTAATTGAGATTCCAAATTATTGAGCATGTGGAGAGACCCAGGAGAGGGGGGGACAGGACTAAACTTTTGAAGGAAAGAGAGAGTTTCTGGATATTCAGACTGAACTCTCTGGAGCCAGTAAGAATAATTAGGGAGATAGAGTGGCAGCTAACATAAAGGGGACGTATTGGGAGATGGGTTTTCTTAAATCTGTAGAAACTATAAGGATGTGTTCTGTATTCTTCTCAAAAAATAATTTGTATATACATTATATGCAGTGATTGTTTATTGTGAATTTTTTATGCACTAGGTCTTTTTAAGTATTTTTATGTGTTTTTCTAATTCACCAGTAGAGGGGTGTATAGTATGCCTAAGTTTAGTGTAAGAGATTTTTAAAGAGTTAACATTTCAATTAACTGTAGAATTGAAACTCCGCCCATATTGGCTTTAAATATGGTGAAATACTAGTCTTTTTTATGCAACATGATTAAGGTCATGTAGACCGAAACATTGTTGTACCCTGTTGGTTATGTCCTAATAAACACATCATTTTGCTATGAAGAATTGGTGCTGCTGTCTTTTGTATATCGACATTGTTTGGGTGAATACAGGACCCTGCAGCATGCACCTATTTAAGCACATTGGTGCTGGAAACTCTCAGCTAGATTACGAGTCTTGCGTTAGCCTTAAAAAGCAGCATTGAGGGGTCCCAACGCTGCTTTTTAACGCCCGCTGGTATTACGAGTCAGGCAGGAGAGGGTCTACCGCTCACTTTTTTTCCGCAATTTTAGCATACCGCAAACCCCCTTATGTCAATTGCGTATCCTATCTTTTTAATGGGATTTTCCTAACGCCGGTATTACGATCGCCTGAAAAAGTGAGCGGTAGACCCTCTCCTGGCAAGACTCCTACCGCATTTAAAAGTCAGTAGTTAAGAGTTTTATGGGCTAACGCCAGAACATAAAGCTCTTAACTAAAGTGCTAAAAAGTACACTAAAACACATAAACTACCTATTAACCCCTAAACCAAGGCACCCCCCCCCCATATTGGAAACATATAACTAAAATGCCGACCGGACATCGCCGCCACTTTCATAAATTGATTAACCCCTAAACCACCGCACTCCCGCATCGCAAACACTAGTTAAATTTTATTAACCCCTAATCTGCCATCCCTAACAACGCCGACACCTACCTACATTTATTAACCCCTAATCTGCCGCCCCCAACGTTGCCGCTACTATATTACATTTATTAACCCCTATACCTAAGTCTAACCCCCCTAACTTAAATATAATTTAAATAATATGAAATAAATGTACTAGTATTAAATAAATTAATCCTATTTAAAACTAAATACTTAACGATAAACCCTAAGCTAGCTACAATATAACTAATAGTTACATTGTAACTAGGTTAAGGTTTTTTTTATTTTACAGGCAACTTTGTATTTATTTTAACTAGGTATAATAGTTATTAAATAGTTATTAATTATTTAATAACTTCCTAGTTAAAATAAGTACAAATTTACCTGTAAAATAAATCCTAACCTAAATTACAATTACACCTAAAACTACACTATCATTAAATTAATTAAATAAATTAAATAAATTACCTACAATTAACTACAATTAAATAAAATAAAATAAAGTACGAAAAAAACGCCACTAAATTACAGAAAATAAAAAAGAATTAAAATTTTTTAAAACTAATTACACCTAATCTAATCCCCCTAATAAAATAAAAAAAGCCCCCCAAAATTAAAAAAATTCCCTACCCTATACTAAATTACAAATAGCCCTTAAAAGTGCCTTTTGCGGGGCATTGCCCCAAAGTAATCAGCTCTTTTACCTGTAAAAAAAAATACAATACCCCACCCCCAAGATTAAAACCCACCACCCACACACCCAACCCTACTCTTAAACCCACCCAATCCCCCCTTAGAAAAACCTAACATTAGCCCCTTGAAGATCACCCTACCTTGAGCCATCTTCACCCAGCCGGGCACAAGTGGATGTCCAGAGGGGCAGAAGTCTTCATCCAATCCGGCCAGAAGAGGACATCCAGACTGGCAGAAGTCATCATCCGGGCGGCATCTTCTATCTTCTTCCATCCGGAGCGGAGCGGGTCCATCTTGAAGACATCCGACGCGGAGCATCCTTTTCCATCCGACGGCAACTGAAGAATGAAGGTTCCTTTAAGTGACGCCATCCAAGATGGCGTCCCTTCAATTCCGATTGGCTGATAGAATCCTATTAAGGTAGGAAAATCCTACTGACTGATGCAATCAGCCAATAGGATTGAAGTTCAATCCTATTGGCTGATCCAATCAGCCAATATGATTGAGCTTGCATTCTATTGGCTGATTGGAACAGCCAATAGAATGCAAGATCAATCCTATTGGCTGATCGGCTCAAGGTAGGGTGATCTTCAAGGGGCTAGTGTTAGGTTTTTTTAAGGGGGGATTGGGTGGGTTTTAGAGTAGGGTTGGGTATGTGCGTGGTGGGTTTTAATGTTGGGGGTGGGGTATTGTATTTTTTTTTACAGGTAAAAGAGTCGATTACTTTGGGGCAATGCCCCGCAAAAGGCCCTTTTAAGGGCTATTTGTAATTTAGTATAGGGTAGGGAATTTTATTATTTTGGGGGGCTTTTTTATTTTATTAGGGGGATTAGATTAGGTGTAATTAGTTTAAAAAAATTGTAATTCTTTTTTTATTTTCTGTAATTTAGTGGGGGGGGGGTTTCGTACTTTAGTTTATTTTATTTAATTGTAGTTAATTGTAGGTAATGTATTTAATTTATTTAATGATAGTGTAGTGTTAGGTGTAATTGTAATTTAGGTTAGGATTTATTTTACAGGTAAATTTGTACTTATTTTAACTAGGAAGTTATTAAATAGTTAATAACTATTTAATAACTATTGTACCTAGTTAAAATAAATACAAAGTTGCCTGTAAAATAAATATAAATCCTAAGCTAGCTACAATGTCACTATTAGTTATATTGTAGCTAGCTTAGGGTTTATTTTATCTGTAAGTATTTAGTTTTAAATAGGAATAATTTATTTAATTGTAGTAAATTTATTTAGATGTATTTAAGTTAGGGGGTGTTAGGGTTAGACTTAGGTTTAGGGGTTAATAAATTTATTATAGTGGCGGTAACATTGGCGGGGCAGATTATGGGTTAATAAATATGATGTAGGGTTCGGCGATGTTGGGGGCAGTAGATTAGGGGTTCATAAGTAGTGATGTCGCGAACTTAAAATTTTCCGTTCGCGAACAGCGAACGCAAACGTCCGCAAAATTCGAGAACAGGCGAACCGGGCAAACCGCCATTGACTTCAATAGGCAGGCAAATTTTAAAACCCTCAGGGACTCTTTCTGGCCACAATAGTGATGGAAAAGTTGTTTCAAGGGTACCAACACCTGGACTGTGGCATGCCTTTTGCGGGGCATTGCCCCAAAGTAATCAGCTCTTTTACCTGTAAAAAAAAATACAATACCCCACCCCCAAGATTAAAACCCACCACCCACACACCCAACCCTACTCTAAAACCCACCCAATCCCCCCTTAGAAAAACCTAACACTAGCCCCTTGAAGATCACCCTACCTTGAGCCATCTTCACCCAGCCAGGCACAAGTGGACGTCCAGAGGGGCAGAAGTCTTCATCCGATCCGGCCAGAAGAGGACATCCAGACTGGCAGAAGTCATCATCCAGGCGGCATCTTCTATCTTCTTCCATCCGGAGCGGAGCGGGTCCATCTTGAAGACATCCGACGCGGAGCATCCTTTTCCATCCGACGGCAACTGAAGAATGAAGGTTCCTTTAAGTGACGCCATCCAAGATGGCGTCCCTTCAATTCCGATTGGCTGATAGAATCCTATTAAGGTAGGAAAATCCTACTGGCTGATGCAATCAGCCAATAGGATTGAAGTTTAATCCTATTGGCTGATCCAATCAGCCAATAGGATTGAGCTTGCATTCTATTGGCTGATTGGAACAGCCAATAGAATGCAAGATCAATCCTATTGGCTGATCGGCTCAAGGTAGGGTGATCTTCAAGGGGCTAGTGTTAGGTTTTTTTAAGGGGGGATTGGGTGGGTTTTAGAGTAGGGTTGGGTATGTGGGTGGTGGGTTTTAATGTTGGGGGTGGGGTTTTGTATTTTTTTTTACAGGTAAAAGAGTTGATTACTTTGGGGCAATGCCCCGCAAAAGGCCCTTTTAAGGGCTATTTGTAATTTAGTATAGGGTAGGGAATTTTATTATTTTGGGGGGCTTTTTTATTTTATTAGGGGGATTAGATTAGGTGTAATTAGTTTAAAAAAATTGTAATTCTTTTTTTATTTTCTGTAATTTAGTGGGGGGGTTTTCGTACTTTAGTTTATTTTATTTAATTGTAGTTAATTGTAGGTAATGTATTTAATTTATTTAATGATAGTGTAGTGTTAGGTGTAATTGTAATTTAGGTTAGGATTTATTTTACAGGTAAATTTGTACTTATTTTAACTAGGAAGTTATTAAATAGTTAATAACTATTTAATAACTATTGTACCTAGTTAAAATAAATACAAAGTTGCCTGTAAAATAAATATAAATCCTAAGCTAGCTACAATGTCACTATTAGTTATATTGTAGCTAGCTTAGGGTTTATTTTATCTGTAAGTATTTAGTTTTAAATAGGAATAATTTATTTAATTGTAGTAAATTTATTTAGACGTATTTAAGTTAGGGGGTGTTAGGGTTAGACTTAGGTTTAGGGGTTAATAAATTTATTATAGTGGCGGTAACGTTGGCGGGGCAGATTATGGGTTAATAAATATAATGTAGGGTTTGGCGATGTTGGGGGCAGTAGATTAGGGGTTCATAAGTAGTGATGTCGCAAACTTAAAATTTTCCGTTCGCGAACAGCGAATGCAAACGTCCGCAAAATTCGCGAACGGGCGAACCGGGCAAACCGCCATTGACTTCAATAGGCAGGCAAATTTTAAAACCCTCAGGGACTCTTTCTGGCCACAATAGTGATGGAAAAGTTGTTTCAAGGGTACTAACACCTGGATTGTGGCATGCCGGAGGGGGATCCATGGCAAAACTCCCACGTAAAATTACATAGTTGATGCAGAGTCTGGTTTTAATCCATAAAGGGCATAAATCACCTAACATTCCTAAATTGTTTGGAATAACGTGCTTTAAAACATCAGGTATGATTTTGTATCGATCAGGTAGTGTAAGGGTTACGCCCGCTTCACAGTGACAGACCAAACTCCCCGTTTAACGCACCACAAACAACCACAATCTCCCCATTTGCACAAGGTTGGATACCAAGCTAGCCATGTCCCGTTCCTTGTCCTCACTGATGTCATTGAAGGTCTCTTCCTCCACCCAGCCAACACCAAGGGTCCCCGAAAGGTGACAACAAGCCCCCTGGGATGCCTGCTGTGTTTGGTCTTCCACCTCCTCAAAGCCACCTTCCTCCTCTGACTCCTCTTCTTCAGACTCCTCTCTCTGCGTTGCCTCTCTCTGCGTTATTATAAGGTGTGTTAAGTAGTACTATTCCTATCAGTTTAATCCCTGTTCCGTCCCCTATCAGGGGACGTGTATATGGCATGGATTTTAGGAACCGGGAGATGGAAAAAGATGCTTGGTCGGTCCTCCTACTTCAAATTTGGGGCACTGCACGTGCAATCTAATGTGCCACCAGATAGGTGTGGTGTGTTAAGTAGTACTATTCCTATCAGTTTAATCTCTGTTATGTGCCTTGTTATTGGTTTGGTTTTTGAAGCCACAGTGCTGCACCAGAGGCCAGAAAAATTAGGCATGTACACATGCCTGAAAAATTAGGTATTGTTGCAGCCGCTGCTGTAGCAGCGGCCAGAAAAATTGATGTTTGTTTCCCAGGCAGAAAGTGCCCTAAAACATTGCGGCTTGAACCCTAGTTGGTGGCGGATAAGTCACGCAAGTCATCCGGCATTCGAAGATAAAATACAGCAGCGTGTGGACCATTTTTAGCCCAAGGCAGCTCATCTCATCAGGCCTTTTTTACTCGAAAGTATCGCCCAATGTCAGTCCCTTCGGGATCCATCCCTCATTCCTCTTAATAAAGGTGAGGTAATCTAGACTTTTTTGACCTAGGCGACTTATGTGACAATACCTCCTGCTGCACTGAAGGTGCTTTCTGACAGGACACTTGAAGCGGGGCAGGCCAGAAGTTCTATCGCAAATTGGGATAGCTCAGGCCACAGGTCAAGCCTGCACACCCAGTAGTCAAGGGGTTCATCGCTCCTCAGAGTGTCGAGATCTGCAGTTAAGGCGAGGTATTCTGCTACCTGTCGGTCAAGTCGTTCTCTGAGGGTGGACCCCGAAGGGCTGTGGTGATGCATAGGAGTTAAAAAGCTCCGCATGTCCTCCATCAACAACATGTCTGTAAAGCGTCCTGTCCTTGCCAGCGTGGTCGTGGGAGTCGTAGGATTACTTTCACCTCTTCCCCTGTTAGATTCCCGTTGTGCTGTGACATCACCCTTATACGCTGTGTAAAGCATACTTTTTAATTTATTTTGGAACTGCTGCATCCTTTCCGACTTGCAGTAATTCGGTAACATTTCAGGCACTTTATGCTTATACCAGGGGTATAGTAGCGTGGACACCCAGTACAGGTCGTTCTCCTTCAGCTTTTTTATACGAGGGTCACTCAACAGGCACGACAGCATGAAAGACCCCATTTGCACAAGGTTGGATGCTGAGCTACTCATGTCCGTTCCTCGTCCTCAGTGATCTCACTGAAGGTATCTTCTTCCCCCCAGCCACGTACAACACCACGGGTACCAGATAGGTGACAACGAGCACCCTGGGAGGCCTGTTGTGGTTGGTCTTCCTCCTCCTCCTCAAAGCTACATTCCTCCTCTGACTCCTCTTCCTCACAATCCTCTTCCAGCGTTGCCATTAGGAGTGTTGAGTGTTGAACATTAGGAGTGTTGAATTCCAACGTGTCGGGCTGTCGCAAATCAAGCGCCTCACTGGCATGTTGCTTCACCGCTGGATATCGGAAAAGTGCGCCATGGCCGTGTAGGAACGCCTGAAATGGCCACACACCTTCCTGGCCTGCTTCAGGATGTCCTGTAAAGCCTGGGTACTTATGCACAAAGCTTTGTATGATCAGATTACACACAAGTGCCATGCACGGCACATGTGTCAACTTGCCCAATTTCAATGCCGCCACCAAATTACTTCCATTGTCAGAAACCACTTTGCCGATCTCCAGTTGGTGAGGAGTCAGCCACTGATCCACCTGTGCGTTAAGGGCGGACAGGAGTGCTGGTCCGGTCAACCCCAAGACGGCGTGACACTGCCATATCCGGGATGTGGAATAGTACCTGGGGAGCTGGGGGGGTGGTGCTGTTGATGTGGAGCAAGACGCAGCAGAAGAGGACTCAGTTGAGGAGGTTATGGAAGAGGATGGAGTAGGAGGAGTAGAGGAGGTGTCAGCAGGCCTGCCTGTAAGTCGTGGTGGTGTCAACAACTCCTCCTCTGCAGAGCCACGCATTCCATGCTTGGCAGCCATCAGCAGGTTTACCCAATGCGCAGTGTAGGTGATATACCTGCCCTGACCATGCTTTGCAAACCAGCTATCAGTGGTCATATGGACATCAAGAAAATGAATGAAGGAGCACCAGACAGTAGTAGTGAAAAATAAAACTTAACTTTTATTCCGCTTCAAGCAGTTTCCAACAAATTTGCAATAAAACAAGTAGATCCAAAGTAAGCATAGCATGGTGTATCAAAGGTAGCGTCCCAGCTTACGCGTTTCGGCGATAGCCATAATCATAGCTATGATTACGGCTATCGCCGAAACGCATAAGCTGGGATGCTACCTTTGATACACCATGCTATGCTAACTTTGGATCTACTTGTTTTATTGCAAATTTGTTGCAAAATGCTTGAAGCGGAATAAAAGTTAAGTTTTATTTTTCACTACTACTGTCTGGTGCTCCTTCATTCATTTTCTTGATGTGCATTTGATTGGGGACAGTGAGCACAGACTTTGTAAGTGGAGCCAGACAAAAGGAAAACAACTTCGTTATTGCCTTTACCTGAAAGACAGAGAAAAGCACTGCGAGAGAAAGAGGGAGACTGAGCGCACAAACCGCATGTGATGTCATCAGCTGCAGCCCGTGGTCAAAGTGAGGGAGCAGATAGAGGTCGGAAGAGGCTGGTATCCGGAAAACACAGAAGTGTAAAAGTGGATCGCCTTCCAGACGGCTCCTGAGGACCGACCAAGAGGGGCAGAGGTATCGTACCATATTCACAAACAGCTGACCGGTAAGACCGGAGTATTTATCTAACAGTTCTAACTAAGGACTTGGTCTCCATGTAATGACTTTGCTTACTGTCTAAAAGGTATTAAGGTGAAGGTGATTAATAATTAGCAACTCCTTTGGAACAAAGGTGCTTTATTGTTTTTCAGATGAGGAAATCATATTAACATTTGAGTATAAAGCTGGTTCATTTGGTGCTGGGACTTACTGTGTGCTATTGATAAGTGGTCATATGGACCCTTGCCCCAACACTGTGTGCCAGACATGCCATTACTTCCTTTCACACAATCGAGTACAGGTTGGGGATTGCCTTTTGTGCAAAGAAATTTCAGCCGGGTACCTTCCACTGCGGTGTCCCAATAGCTACAAATTTTTTGAATGCCTCAGACTCCACCAGCTTGTATGGTAAAAGCTTGCGGGCTAAGAGTTCAGACAAGCCAGCTGTCAGACGCCGGGCAAGGGGGTGACTTTGTGACATTAACTTCTTACACTCAAACATGTCCTTGACAGACACCTGACTGTGGGCAGATGAGCAGGAACTGCTCCGGAAGAGAGACGGAGTGGCGGATGGTTGAGAGGGGGCAAGGAGGACAGCAGTGGTTGACGTGGCTGAAGATGCTGGACCAGGAGGAGCATGGCGGCTTTGAGTTTGTGTGCTGCTTCTACTCATGTGTTGATCCCATAGGCGTTTGTGATGTGCGATCATGTGCCTTCGCAAAGCAGTTGTACCTAGGTGGGTGTTGGACTTCCCACGACTCAGTTTCTTTTGGCACAGGTTGCAAATGGCATCGCTGTTGTCAGAGGCAGACACACAAAAAAAATGCCACACTGATGAGCTCTGCGATGACGGCATTCTGGTGGTGGCAACAGCATGCGTTGATTGGCGTGCTGTCTGGCTGACCCCGGGTGCCGATGCATGCTGTCTGACTGTGCCACTAGCTCCTTGCGACGACCTCCCACTGCTTCCAACTTGTCTCCTCCTCCTCCTCTCTGTCTCCCCATCTGAACTTTCCCCCTGTTCTTCTCTTCTACACCCACGTGACATCCACGGACGCATCGTCATCATCAACCGCTTCACTTGTGTCTGACAAATCAACAAAGGAAGCAGCAGTGGGTACAACATCATCATCATCACACTGTACGTCCATGTCTGTAATGCTGCCTGACTGAGACATATCACTGTTATCTACATCCTCTGTCAATAATGGTTGCGCATCACTCATTTCTTCCAACTGATGTGTAAAAAACTCCTCTGACAGATCAAGTGAAGCGGCTGCTGTGCTAGTGTTGGTGGTGGCGGCAGGCGGGCGAGTGGTAACTTGAGAGGTGCCCGAAGATAAGCTGGAGGAGGATGGTGCGTCAAGGTTCGGAGCAGAAGCTATAGAAGATTGGGTGTCCTGTGTTAAAAAGTCAACTATTTTCTCAGAAATGTTTGAGTTCATGGGACGTGGCCTCTGAACACTGGGCATTATTCTAGGGTCAAAGGGAATCACAGCACCACGACCACGACGGCACCTGCGGGGTGGCCTGCCTCTGCCTGTCATTTTTTTTAAATGCACACTTACACTACTATTAAACAATATATGAGTGGATACGCTGTGAGCCTGACACAAAAAAGCAGACTGATGTTTCACAGTCCAAAAAGTTTTTATTTTTTTTAAATCTACGCTTACACTACTATTAAACAAGATATGAGTGGTGGCACTGGGCCAGTGGGCCCAGTATAAGCTGTGAGCCTGAAACAAAAAATCAGACTGATGTTTCACAGTCCAAAAAGTTTTTTTTGTTTTTAAATGTACACTTACATTACTATTAAACAAGATATGAGTGGTGGCACTGGGCCAGTGGGCACAGTATACGCTGTGAGCCTGACACAAAAAAGCAGACTGATGTTTCACAGTCCAAAAAGTTTTAATTTTTTTAAATGTACACTTACACTACTATTAAACAAGATATGAGTGGTGGCACTGGGCAAGTGGGCCCAGTATAAGCTGTGAGCCTGACACAAAAAAAGCAGACTGATGTTTCACAGTCCAAAAAGTTGTGAGCCTGACACAAAAAAGCAGACTGATGTTTCACAGTCCAAAAAGTTTTTTTTGTTTTTAAATGTACACTTACACTACTATTAAACAAGATATGAGTGGTGGCACTGGGCAAGTGGGCACAGTATACGCTGTGAGCCTGACACAAAAAAGCAGACTGATGTTTCACAGTCCAAAAAGTTGTGAGCCTGACACAAAAAAGCAGACTGATGTTTCACAGTCCAAAAAGTTTTTTTTGTTTTTAAATGTACACTTACACTACTATTAAACAAGATATGAGTGGTGGCACTGGGCAAGTGGGCACAGTATACGCTGTGAGCCTGACACAAAAAAGGAGACTGATGTTTCACAGTCCAAAAAGTTTTTTGTTTTTAAATGTACACTACTGTTACACCAGATATGAGTGGTGGCACTGGGCAAGTGGGCACAGTATACGCTGTGAGCCTGGCACACACAATTAGATTACACAGCAGACTGATGTTTCACAGTCAAATTTTTTTTTAAATTTACACTACTGTTACACCAGATATGAGTGGGGCCACTGGGCAAGTGGGCACAGTATACGCTGTGAGCCTGGCACACACGCTGGCAGGCAGGCAACTGCAATTAGATTACACTAGCAGACTGATGTTTCACAGTCAAAATTTTTTTTTTTTTTAAATTTACACTACTGTTACACCAGATATGAGGGGTGGCACTGGGCAAGTGGGCCTGGCACACACGCTGGCAGGCAGGCAGGCAACTGCAATTAGATTACACTAGCAGACTGATGTTTCACAGTCAAAAAAGTTAGTTTTTTTTAAATTTACACTACTGTTACACCAGATATGAGTGGTGGCACTGGGCCAGTGGGCTTAGCACACACGCTGGCAGGCAGGCAACTGCAATTAGATTACACTAGCAGACTGATGTTTCACAGTCAAAAAAGTTTTTTTTTTAAATGTACACTTACACTACTATTAAACAAGATATGAGTGGTGGCACTGGGAAAGTGGGCCCAGTATAAGCTGTGAGCCTGACACAAAAAAGCAGACTGATGTTTCACAGTCCAAAAAGTTTTTTTGTTTTTAAATGTACACTTACACTACTATTAAACAAGATATGAGTGGTGGCACTGGGCAAGTGGGCACAGTATACGCTGTGAGCCTGACACAAAAAAGCAGACTGATGTTTCACAGTCCAAAAAGTTGTGAGCCTGACACAAAAAAGCAGACTGATGTTTCACAGTCCATTAAGTTTTTTTTGTTCTTAAATGTACACTTACACTACTATTAAACAAGATATGAGTGGTGGCACTGGGCGAGTGGGCACAGTATACGCTGTGAGCCTGACACAAAAAAGGAGACTGATGTTTCACAGTCCAAAAAGTTTTTTGTTTTTAAATTTACACTACTGTTACACCAGATATGAGTGGTGGCACTGGGCAAGTGGGCACAGTATACGCTGTGAGCCTGGCACATACAATTAGATTACACAAGCAGACTGATGTTTCACAGTCAAAAAAGTTGTTTTTTTAAATTTACACTACTGTTACACCAGATATGAGTGGGGCCACTGGGCAAGTGGGCACAGTATACACTGTGAGCCTGGCACACACGCTGGCAGGCAGGCAACTGCAATTAGATTACACTAGCAGACTGATGTTTCACAGTCAAAAAAGTTTTTTTTTTTTAAATTACACTACTGTTACACCAGATATGAGTGGTGGCACTGGGCAAGTTTGCCTGGCACACACGCTGGCAGGCAGGCAACTGCAATTAGATTACACTAGCAGACATGTTTCACAGTCAAAAAAGTTTTTTTTTTTTAAATTTACACTACTGTTACACCAGATATGAGTGGTGGCACTGGGCAAGTGGCTTGGCAGACAGGCAACTGCAATTAGATTACACAGGGAAAAAAAATAAAAAAATAAAAAATTATGTTCTAGCCCTAAAAAGGGCTTTTTGGGGTGCTGTCCTTACAGCAGAGATCAGATGAGTCCTTCAGGCCTGTAGTGGACACTGAATACACTAGCCTAGCTATCAATTTCCCTATTAAATCACCAGCAGCTACACTGTCCCTCCTCTCACTAACAATGCAGCTTCCGAATGAATCTAAAATGGCTGCTGTCCTTGAACTGGGAGGGTCTGGGAGGGAGGGTCTGCTGCTGATTGGCTGGAATGTGTCTGCAGACTGTGAGATACAGGGTCAAAGTTTACTCAATGATGACTAATAGGGGGCGGATCGAACATCGCATATGTTCGCCCACCGCGGCGAACGCGAACATGCTATGTTCGCCGGGAACTATTCGCCGGCGAACTATTCGCGACATCATTATTCATAAGTAGAATGTAGGTGGCGGCGGTGTCCGGAGTGGCAGATTAGGGGTTAATAATATAATGTAGGTAGCGACGATGTCGGGGGCGGCAGATTAGGGTTTAATAAGTGTAAGATTAGGGGTGTTTAGACTCGGGGTTCATGTTAGGGTGTTAGGTGCAGACATAAAATTAATTTCCCCATAGGAAACAATGGGGCTGCGTTAGGAGCTGAACGCTGCTTTTTTGCAGGTGTTAGGTTTTTTTTCAGCCAGCTCAGCCTCATAGTTTCCTATGGGGAAATTGTGCACAAGCACGTTTTGCCAGCTTACCGCTACCATAAGCAGCGCTGGTATTACAGTGAGATGTGGAGCTAAATTTTGCTCTACGCTCACTTTTCTGAGGCTAACGCCGGCTTGAAGAAAACTTGAAATACCAGCGTTGGCTTAAGTGAGCGGTAGAAAAAAAGGCTCATTAGCACCGCACAGCCTTACCGACAAAAACTCATAATCTAGCCGTCTGTTTGCTGTGATTACTATGTTTCGGACCAGTGATCTGCTCATCACTGTTAATACAATTTTGAACTTTATTGTTTTATATGATAAGTAATCTGTGTATCACATACAGTATGTATATTGTTGCCGAAAATGATAATGAGAACTCTGTTCTTATTGATATTATCTTTTAATTAACAGAATTAAAAAAAGAACTGGAAACTATTAAGAAGTGAAGATGAGAGTCTAACCGGGAGACAAGACCAAATAGAGCAGTTTTGATAGTGTCATATATGGCATGCTCTATCTGAATAACAAGTTTAATTTTGACGTTACTGTCCCTTTAATTCATAGTCACTTGCTCTTCAGTCCCTTTTTTGTACAAAATTCTCTTAACTTCACACAATCCCTTTTTAACTCAACAAAACTGCTACAAAAACATCATGAACAACTGAAACTTTTTTTGATGTTCCTGCAAAACCATTAAACAGTTCTTCAAGAACATATGAAGAGTTGTGGACATTTCTAGCAAACACAACACATTTTCTAGATCAATAAAAAATTTAAACTATTTAAAAGCGGTCATTTTGAGCAGAGCAGCTGTTATCCAAACAAATACATCACTTTTTTTTCTTTTTTTTAATCTTTAAAGTCAAATACTGTTCTTTCATCTAACTGCTGCAATTTACAGTAAAATCCTAGAAATCAGTGGTACAATTTGCTGGTAATTAAATGGGCAGCTGTGCCATCAGAGTAATCAGAATAAAAAAGATAACTAATTATCGGCCAGATTATGTGCATAAATTAAACATCATTGTTAGGCTGTAACATAAAGCAACTCATCTATATGCTGAAGGACCCCATCTGCAGTGTTTTATCCACTAGAAAAGAACTTCACTGTACTTGTACTGATGCTAAATATGGAAAATGTCTAAACATATTTCCTAATAGTGTTTGTTGCTTTGAAGATACTGCGTGTGTGTTATTCCGTAGTTTAATTGAGACATCAAATTTTTTTCCAACTTAGAATGCTGCAATACATAACTGTACAATCCTGTGATGCAGCCCTCCATGGCCAGCAAAAGGTTAAAAGTTATGTGAGATGCTATGACCAGAGGGATCATACATTTTGATGCTGCTGCAGTGTGCATTGCTATCATAATACAGATTGAATTTAACATCCGTTTCCACTGTGATCCGCCATTAGCTCTCTCTTTTGGAACAAATGAGGTTGAGCAAGTCAAAAGTGGTAAAACAGCTTCGCTGTTAATGTATTAACCTCACTTGACTAAACAGTGGAACCCTTGTCAGAATAGTGTGTGGTTGTCACTTTAGTAAGCAAGGTAACCTTGAGAAGCTTTTGTTATTTTAGCAGTTCTAAAAAGAGTGATGGATAAACAACTAGATTAACAGCATTAGAGTGCAATATACTAAAGAGCTGGCAGGCAGATATTTTATTATTATTTTATTATTATTATCATCATCATTTATTTGCATAGCTCTGTAAAAGTGCTGAGTACAAAAGTAGTGTGTGCAATGAAAAAGATTTGCGGTAAGATACAAATACATAACAGACTAAACAATACTAATTAGTTCAGGAGAAGGGGGACGACCTTACAATCTACAGTTTGACGGTGTAGGGACATACATTTTTGCAATTGGAGTAGTTCCAAAAGTTTATGGTATGATGAAAAACAGAGAAGAGATGGTAACTCTAAATAGGTGGTTATTCAATGAAGGCCGAAACGATCGTCCTGTGAGTGTGCTTCTCTCTGTGTGTATTTAGTCTCCCTATGGGAAAAGGGGAAACCAGACGTAGACTCCTTGCTCAGTGGGCTTAGAGGAATATGGCTGCACCTCACTGACGAGGCCCAATGAAGGCCGAAACGATCGTCTGGGGTTGCTGTGTTCCTTGTTCAGAGAGGAACTGCCTGGTATTTCGGCGCTGGACTGACCGTAATAGGCAGGATCAGACTGATATACTACAGGAAAGTTCTTCTCTGTGAAAAGCATTACTGGGCTAAAAGAAGCTGCACCCAGGTGGTAAATCGCCATAGAACAGGCTAACAATGGTATTGAGCCGGTTGTTCGTTCCTGTGAGTGTGCTTCTCTCTGTGTGGTTTTTCAAAGAGCACCTGAAACTATACAAGGTTAGAATTCTATACAAGGTTAAAGTCTGATGGAGCAGGGTACAGAGTTCCAGAGGACATGGGCAATGCATGAGAAGTCTTGTAAGAGAGAGAAAGGGGTAGAAATAATAGGAGTGGAGAGTCGTAGGTTAGTGGTTGATTGAAGAGGGTGGGTCAGGGAGTATTTGGAGGTTAGTAAGGAAATATAGGAGCAAGGTTATTGAGTACTTTATAGGTTAGGGTAATACTTTGAATTGTATGCTAATGTTTATGGGGAGCCAATGTAGGGACTGGTAGAGCAGCTGGTGCAGATCGGCGACTTAGGTTAATGAGCCTAGTTGAAGCCTTCATGATAGATTGGAGGGGAAGAGGTGGGATTTGGGAAGACTATTTAGAATTCTCTTTATATTTCATATGTGTAGCTATTTTGCGTTTACCTCCTGTTATATTTTAAGTGCAAAAACCACAGTCACCTTGTTTATTTGCAAGTCTTATATATTCTTTATAAGTCAGAGGATTATCATTGGGCTGTATTTTACTTTTGTGATACTATGTTAATATATGGGGGTCGATTTATCAAGGGTTTTTGCACGAGACTTCAGGTTCACCGGAAACAGCAGTTATGAAGCAGCGGTCTTAAGACCACTGCACCTTAACTGGTCCGCCGCCTCTGAGGCGGAGGACAGCAATCCGCACGATCGATTGCGATCGGGTTGATTGACACCCCCTGCTAGCAAATCTGCAGAGGGTGACATTGCACAAGCAGTTCACCAAAACTGCTTGTGCAATGTTAAATGTCGACAGCGTATGCTGAGTGGATCATGTCTGACAGACATTTGATAAATTGGCCCCATGGTATCAAGCTTATTTGAACCCATGGTTAATTACCCAGTTTTTTCCAATGCCAGTTCTCTATAAGACCAGATATGTTTTTGAAGATTACTTTTTATGAGAACACATAAGGTATCCAAAATTATTAAATATCTGATTACATCACCTGTGCTGCACATTCTGACCTGTTAGTGGGCAATAGAATTGGAATTAGAAAACCCTGCAAAACAAAAGCTTCAATGAAAGACCTTTCCAATCCTAAAATGGTGCACAAGTGGTAGTTTTTTTTAAGGTGAACATCACCATATCTTCTAATCTAAAGTGCTTTAGGCAACATTACTAAATAAGGCTCAAAGGGATGAATTATAAAGCAGGACCCAAACAAATATAGAAGTTGTGGGGCCAATATGTGCAGGAGCAGTGATGCTACAGAAGATTAGTATTCATTTAAGTGCAGCAGAGTCCATGTGGTTGATTCCAATCCTTCTGATATCGACTTCCGATTACTTGGTTTCAAACTGTATGGGAAGCATGTTTTTCACGTAATGACAATCCAAAATGGATTTGATCATTAAAAGCTCACAGCTGTGAATGAGTTTTCAATAGAAAAGTTCCCACAAATATGCTTTCAATTGTTAAGTACTTGAATCATTGATTTATCCCCTTTGTACGGTGTGTAAGGGAAATCATAATTTACATGTGTGCGATTAACCTATTTTAATCCAAATCCATCCTGATAACTAGTAAAAAATATGAACTCCATTTGTATGAACTCCAATGATTATATTGACACTTAAAGGGACATTGTACTGTAAAACAGTTTTTACCTTAATTTGTTTCCAATGACTTCTTATACCAGCTGCATAGTATCAAATGTATAAGAAATTCATCGTTTATGTTTATTTTTTATATCTGAAATAGCAGGGGTTATTTTAACTCATTAAAATGGTTTGAGCTTGCAGGGAAAGCCGATATTCTTATTTTATCACTTTCTGTATACACACATGCTTCTTTATATTATCTCTGTCTGTAAACCAAATCCCAATACTTAGGCCCCGAGAATCGAAAATACCACAAGGCAGTGAAATATTCCAAAGGAATCCACAGCGATGATGAGTAAGCCAGGGAAATTTTCCAACATTACTTTTTTTGTCTTGACAATTTAAAATTAAACTGCGTTTTTTGCATGTTATTTTTATGATTTAAAAAATAAATATATAGTTGTACATATATATATATTTATGACCTGCAACCCGGAGCCATTCCTCCTACGGCCGGGTTTACCCTCTCTCGGTTGCAGAGAATTGTGCTATGGAGGAGTATGTTGCTGATGCTCTGACACGGGGGAACATAAGCAAATCCTGCTCTCCTGCAGGAGCTGGCTGCTTCTTCGTGAAGAAAAAGGGTGGCGAGTTAAGACCATACATCGATTATAGGGGTCTTGTCTTACCATTAAGAATGCCTTCCTTATTCCGTTCATTACGGAACTCTTTGACCGCCTCAAGGGAGCTACGGTCTTTTCTAAACTTGATTTGAGAGGAGCATACAATCTCATTAGGATTAAGGAGGGCCACGAATGGAAAACAGCATTTAACACCAGGAGCGGGCATTATGAGTATCTTGTAAAGCCCTTTGGCCTATGTAATGCTCCAGCTGTTTTCCAGGAATTTGTTAATGATGTTCTACATGATATGTTGCAACAGTGTGTTGTGGTGTACTTAGATGATATCCCCATACACTCACCCACTCTTGAGGCTCATCGTTCTGATGTTACACGGGTACTTCAGAGACTATGTGAGAACGGCCTGTTTTTTAAACTCAAGATATGTGAGTTCCATCAGACTCAAGTAACCTTTCTAGGTTATGTAATCTCCGTTGCAGCGTTCTCCATGGATCCTGACAAGTTTTCTGCAGTCCTGCAGTGACCTCGTCTAGTTGGTCTTCGCTCTATTCAACGTTTTTTGGGCTTTGCCAATTACTATAGGAAGTTTATTAAAAGCTTTTGTTCCTTGGTCAAACCTATCACTGACATGACCCATAAGGAGAATGATCCACTCAATTGGTCACCTACTGCCAATAAGGCTTTTGAAAGTCTTAAGACTACCTTTGCTGCTGCTCCAGTTCTGGCTCAACCTAACTCTGTCCTGCCTTTTGTTTTTAAAGTCGATGTGTCTGAGACTGGAGTAGGTGCCCTCTTGTCTCAACGTCCTACACCTGACGGTTCCTTGCATCCGTGCGGTTTCTTCTCTAAGAAGTTGTCTCAGGCAGAGGGCAATTATGAAATTGGCAACAGGGAATTACTGGCCATAATTTTGGCACTTAAGGAATGGAGGTACCTTCTCGAGGGTACTAGCGTACCAGTGCTCAATCTTACTGACCGCAAGAATTTGACGTATCTATCCGAAGCAAAACGTTTGTCACCCCGACAGGCCAGATGGACGCTATTTTTGTCTCGGTTTAATTATGTGGTCTCCTACCTGCCTGGTAGTAAGAATGTTAGGGCTGATGCCCTCTCTCGTCAATTTTCATCTCTGTCCAAGGAGTAGTCTGTACCTATTCCAGTTATACCTCCTGACCATATTTTGGCCCCAATACGTACTAATTTGACTTCTCCCTTAGGGGAGGAGATCCTGGCTGCACAAACCAATGCACATCCTGAGAAACCAGTGGTAAATGCTTTGTACCTGAGGATCTTCTAACTAAACTATTGCACTCTTACCACTATCCTAAAGCCACAGGTCACCCTGGCAAGAACCAAATGATTTGGTCTGTCACTCGACAATTCTGGTGGCCAGGTCTTCACTCTGATGTTGCTGCGTATGTTGCCTCCTGCTCAGTTTGTGCACAGAATAAGACTCCTCGACGTCTACCTGTGGGTCTTCTTCAACTCTTTGCTAATGGTGAGCATCCTTGGACTCATCTTCCCATGGACATCATTGTTGAGCTCCCTGTTTCCAATGGCAATACTGTTATCCTAATGGTGGTTGACCGTTTTTCTAAAATGTCACATTGCATTCCCTTGAAGAAGTTGCCTGCTGCTCAGTAGCTTGCTTCAATTTTTGCCTGGGAGGTCTTCCGTTTACATGGGTTCCCCAAGGAGATAGTCTCAGACCGGGGTAGCCAGTTTGTCTCCAGATTTTGGTGTTCCTTTTGTGCTCAAATGGGGATCCAACTTTCCTTCTCCTCAGCATATCACCCTCAATCCAATGGGGCTGCGGAACGGTCAAATAAAGCTCTGGAACAGTTAATCCATTGCTATGTCTCAGATTACCACAATAATTGGTCTGAACTGTTACCTTGGATAGAGTTCGCTCGTAATAGTGCTATTGATGCTTCCTCCCAGTTATCCCCGTTCATGGTGAATTATGGGTTTCAACCATCCTTGTTGCCCGATTCATTCATGTCTCAGGAATTCCAGCTTTGGATGAGCATCTTCAGCAACTCTGTTCCACGTGGGTGCAGATTCAGGATTGCCTTCATCGTTCTATGCAGCGCCAAAAGTTTGAGGCTGATCGTAGGCATCTGCCTGTGCCTTCCTACCAGGTTAGTGAGAGGGTTTGGCTGTCCTCCCACAACTGAACCTTCATTTGCCTTCCAATAAACTGGCTCCCCGTTATGTTGGTCCTTTTCGGATACTTCGACGGGTCAATCCTGTGGCCTACGCTCTAGACCTTCCTCCTGCAATGCGCATCTCCAATGTTTTTAATTTCTCCCTCTTGAAACCATTGGTTTGTAATCGGTTTACACTGTGTTGCCTTGTCCCCATCCTATCTTTGTTGATAACCATGAAGAATATGAGGTCAGCAGCATTATTGACTCTCGTAGGTCCAGGGGTCGCGTACAGCATTTGGTTCACTGGAGGGGTTACAGTCCGAAGGAGCGTTCTTGGGTTCCCTCCTGTGATGTTCATGCTCCTGCCCTCCTCCGTGCCTTCCATGCCCGTTTCCCCAATAAGCCTTTTGTCCACTCGCGGGGGAGGGGTCGTTGAGGGGAGGGTACTGTCAGGGCTTTTTGCCTGCTTTGTTTGCCATGTGCTGCTGGCAGCCATTTTACTCACTTTTCTTGCTGAATCTGGTTCAGAGTGTGTGATGCTGCTCATTATCTGCACGCCCTCTTATGGCCAGACTGTTGTACATCATCCGTGTGAGACAGGTTGCAGTCTCAGAATTGTGATGTCATCACTTATTATTTAAAGGGCCTCTGTTCAGTATGCTTTGCCCTTGCGTTTTTCCTGATTCCGGCTCGTCTAACTACTCGCTTTGGCTCCTGACTTGGCTCGTCTGACTACCAGCTCTTGTTTTGACTCCTGGCTTGTTATTTGACTTGTGGACTTTTTATTATTTTTGTTATTAATAAAGGTGTGATTATTTTTGCACTTCTTGTATCAGTCTGATTCCTGGCACTCTGATACCGCTGCAATAAACTTCTTAACCTATTAACCCCTGAACCCCTAATAGCCCACCACATTATCCCCCTACATTACTTAATCCCTAAATAGCCAAAAGCATACAGCAACAAACTTCCTAACCTTTTAACCCCTAAACTGCCAAAAGCCCAATAGCTCAGCATGCTACGGCACTGTGGCTGAGCTCTATAGCAACCCAAGGGTTGCAGGTTCGATTCCCGGCAACGTCCACTCAGCCTTTCATTCTTCTGAGGTCGATAAAATGAGCAGTACCTTGAGAGCCTTATGGGTGATAAGCTGCGCTTTACAAGTACCCTATACATACATCCTAAACTGCCAAAAGCCCAATGCAATAAACTACCTAACTTACTAACCCCTAAACTGCCAATAGCCCACTGCATTATCCCCCTACACTACTTAACCCCTAAGCTGCCAATAGTACACCACAATAAACCCTACACTACTTAACACCTAAACCACCAAAACCTCCCACCACAAGCAAATTAAAGTAACTCTCCACACCTCCCCTAAAGAAGATCAAGCTCTTTTGTGAATAAAAGAAAAATATCCTATTCTAAAAAATATTTTAACCTAAAAAACCTAAGGGAAAAAAGCCCTATCCTAAATGAAAAAAACACCCAAAAAAGTCAAAACTCTAAACCCCAAAGTTTATACTCACCCAACTTGAATCTGGCTCCAGCGTTGCTCCTCTTCATCCAGGCGGTGGTCCATTTTCATCCATGCGGCAGTCCACCTTCAGCCATCTACTTCAATGGTGTCGCTTTGACCTTCGATCTGATACATCTTCTTAGCTTCTCATCTTCAGATCTTCCATCCCCAATGTCTTCTTCACACAATCACCACCACACACTTAATTTTGAATGTGAGGTACCCCCTTTATATAGGGGTATCCTTGCATTCCTATTGGCTGATTTTCAAAACCAAATTCAAATCAGCCAATAGAAAAAGCTTTCATTCTATTGGCTGAGTTTTGCAAATCAGCCAATAAGAATTCAAGTGTACCCCTATATAAAAAGGGTACCTCGAATTTGAACTTTAATGTGTGGTGGTGACCTCATGAAGAGGATGTTGGGGATAGAAAATCTAAAGATAAGAAGCTAAGAAGACTCATCGGATGGAAGATAGATGAAGACTTCCCCAGCGGATTGATGCAATTGAAGAAGATGGCTGAAGATAGACCACCACCTGGATGAAGAGGAGCACCATAAGAGCTGAGCATGTAGGATCTATATTCAGGTTGGGTGAGTAGAAACTTTGGGGTTAGAGTTTTTTAGGGATTTTTGGGGTGGGTTTTTTTTTTTAGGAAAGGGTTTTTTTCCCTTAGGTTTTTTTAGGTTAGGATTTTTGTAGAATATTTTATAGGGTATTTTTTTTATTCAGAGAAGAGCTGCTTTAGGGCAATGCAATACTAAATGCCCTTCTTTCTTTTTTAAGATAGAGTTTTTTATGTCTTGGCAATTTAAAATTAAACTGCTCATCATAAAATAAGCATGTTCTTTTTATGATTTAAAAAAAATAAATATATAATTGTACATATATATTTATCATATCAAAGTCACGTAAAAAAAGCAGTTTAATTTCTATACAATTACTAAAATAATATGCGTTGTACAAGAAAATGCATATCATTTAACAATTGCATCGACATAGCTTCTATAGTTATAACAGGAAGGTTATTTGTTTTTATTAGTTAGGTAGATCGCAGACATGACGTAGAGAGAGACGATTTGTGGGAGTTAGCTGGGTGTACCAGGGGAGTAAAATCCATTTGATTGGGATGCGGTGAGAGTTAGGTTACACAGTCATTATTTGAAATGTTCCTATAGAGAAACCATGTCCCCACCCCTTTTAATCAAATATATCAGCAGAATGATGGACTGTGAGCCTGGTGAACACAAGCAGGCAGTTTCTTATCGGTCTGTCAATATTTCATATATTGTGGGGCATTAGAGAGAACAATTGAAAACAAACATTTTATTGCTTGTCTCTTCTACTTCCTACTTAGGGCGAGATTACATATACGGCGTAGTTTTCCGCGCAACTGCTGAAACCCACACTGCCCGTAAGTTCTCCTCGCACATCGGGTGAATCACATGTATGGCCCCGGCAGATCATATACTGCCGTAAATCAGATAATCTCAGAAACGTGCAGAAATACACATTTCTGGAGTCGCCACTGACTTACGGCAGTTTATGAACTGCCGTTGCCTAAGTAAAAAAAAAGAAATGTTTAAACACACGTAAAAATCTAAACTGCCTCTAAAAAATGAACCCAACACGTCAAAACCCCTATATCCGCCACCCCCCCCCCACAAGGCAATTTACCTATTTAAACTATTAACACCTAATCCGCCAACCCCCACATCGCAAAGTACCTAATAAATGTATTAAACCCTAATCCGACATCCCCCACAACGCAAAGTACCTAATTACCCTATTAACCCCTAAACCGCCAACTCCCACACCATAAACTACCTAATTAACCTACTAACCCTTAAACCTCCAACTCCCCACAACAAAAAGTGTCAATCTAATAATTAAGCCTCCTAACCTAACACCCCCTAAGTTATCCAAAAATGAAACTACCATTACATCAAATACAAAAAAGACTAACTACATTTAAAGTGTCAGTAAACCTTAAAAATAATGTAATATAATTATGCACATAGTGCAGAATTATATAACATTAAATTAGCGCAAACATTATAAATCATAATTTCCCCTTTGAATTTTTTAAAAAAACTGCTGTTTTACAGACCCGCTCTCTGTAATCTTCTGAGCGGGTCTGTTTTTTTCAAACAGCGCATCGGGCCAGCTGTATAGTCACAGCCCGGCCCGACCGCGCCATAGCACTAAGTGCAGCTCGCTCCTGCTTTGTCAGACAGCAGGAGCGAGCTGCACTTAGTGCTATGGCGCAGTCGGGCCAGGCTGTGATTATACAGCTTGTCCGATGTGCTGTTTGAAAAAAACAGACCCGCTCAGAAGATCACAGAGAGCGGGTCTGTAAAACAGCAGTTTTTTTAAAAAAATTTACCAAAAAAACAAATACTAAATGATCCTATCATTCCTTATATTAAAAAAAACTATCCTTACTCAAAATAAAAAAAACTAAGATTAAATTAAAATAAAAAACCTAATATTACAAAAATAAAACTAAGATTACAGAAAAAAAATATCCAAAATATTTTTTTAAACCTAATCTAATACCTATAAAAACAAAATAACCACCCCTAAATAAAAACACTCCCTAATCTAAGAATAAACTACCAATAGCCCTTAAAAGGGCCTTTTGTAGGGCATTGCCCTAAAGTTTAACAGCTCTTTTACTTTAAAATAAACCAATTACCCCCTAAAAGTAAAACCCAACCCTCCAAAATAAAAAAAGACCTAACTCTAAAAAACCTAAACTACCCATATCCTCTAAAGGGGCATTTGTATGGACATTGCCCTTAAAAGTGTCTTTTAGTGCAGATAAAAAAAAGCCCTAATCTAAAAAAAAAAAAACACCCAAAAAAAAAAACGCACTAACCCCCGACATAGGTACTCACCATTCCTGAAGTCCGACGGTGAAGGTCTTCTTCCAGGCGGCTCCATCTTCATCCAGTGCAGGACCATCTCTTTATCTCGGTGGCGCGGACATCCAACGTGGAGGCTCCTCTTCATGCGATCGTCCGCTGCAAACTGAAGATTGAATGAAAGGTACCCATTTTATATTATACCTTGCATTCCTATTGGCTGAAAATTTTAAATCAGCCAATAGGATGAGAGCTACTTAAAGGGACAGTCTACCATAAAATTGTTATTGTTTTAAAAGATAGATAATCCCTTTATTACCCATTCCCCAGTTTTGCATAACCAACACAGTTATATTAATATACTCTTTACCTCTGTGATTACCTTGTATCTAGGAACCTTCTTAAATTTAGCATTGTTTTGTGCTAAATCTTAAATAACCCCCTGTGCCTGAAGTGTTATCTATATGGCCCACGTGTACTTTCTGTTGAAAAGAGATTTAAAAAGCATGTGATAAGAGGCAGCCCTCAAAGGCTTAGAAATTAGCACATGAGCCTACCTATGTTTAGTTTAAACTAAGAATACCAAGAGAAAAAAGCAAATTTGATGATAAAAGTAAATTGGAAAGTTGATTAAAATGAAAAGTCCTATCTGAATAATGAAAGTTTAATTTTTACTAGACTGGCCATTTAAATCCTATTGGCTGATTTTTTTTTTTTCTTGTGTGGCAAGGTGAAAATGGAGTAAAATTTCTCAATTTTCTCCTGAATATATGATACCGACTTCCGACGCCGGTTCTATGTTATTTTATGGGAGTAAAAACAGCGGGCGACGGATAAAATATGCGGCGTCATATATGTGATCACTAGATATGCAAAATAATTGGCGGCACCGGCTTTTGCGGGTGATGCCGCATATGTAATCGAGCCCTTGCAGTGTAATTTCTTCTGCTCGCTATGTTTACTCAGCTTTTGTTTAGCCTGTACCTAAGTATAGAAACTGTCAGTAGGGATACTACAGTAAAAATCAGCTATTTCAAATGCTGAAATAAAGTAAAATGAGTTATTTGTAAACAATTGAATACACTCCAGCAGGTAAAATGGATAATTGGGGACAAATTAAAGGGTAGAAAAATTAGGGTATACTGTCTTTTTAATATTAATAGGTTTCTAAATGGGATTTTTTTCCATTGGAACAATGTAGCAACAAAAATGACATCAAAACTGGAAAACTGCACTAGTGAACTGGTTTTGTCTTTGCACAATTTCTAATACTTTAACTAGAAAAAAACAAATGCACCTCTAACATTTTGTCATTTCAATGTGCCCTGCTCATGTGCAACATTAAATAATTATTCCAAACTGTCTTGGAAAACTTGCCAATATGGCAAAAAAAGCCAGTGCAGGACTTTGTCAAATTCTATAAGTGTAAAATGGTCTTAAAAACCTATAGAGAAAATGGATTGTAATCACCAAGATCGTTTTTGACCAGATGAAAACATGTTATTGGCTCAGAGAAAAAGCAGAAAATCCAGGATTGTGATTACATAGAAACAAAAGGTGCCCATTGTATTCTGCCTTAAAACCAGCCGAAAACAAATTGGTTGACTGATTGGAATCGACCCACAAGATTTGTATCTTGTCTTTATTATTTTTAAGTTTCAATCTCCCTGTTTAAACAGCCACAAAGAGTTATTGTTCAAATGTTAATATACTATATGACACCAAGGCCCTCTACGGCAGATGACTGCTATTGTTATAGCTTGTTGCTTCTATGTAGGATGGTAAAAGTACCACAATACTACCTTCAAATAAGTGTGTTAGATCTATTGATATTTACTTGTTTTTACATTGTAAAAAACATGCGCTGATGGTAACTGACCCCACATTATTATATTCTTAATGGCAATAGAACAATTACCTAATTAGTTGTCTGGAGCCAATAGTGCAGAGAGTGAGCAGCAGCTGGCCAGGATAGCTGCAGAGTATTCTATTAAAGAGACAGGGGTCAAAGCCAGGGGGCAGTGTTGGTGGTCAGGGCACAATTCCAAAGTTCAGTAACCAGTAAATCTGCCCCCAGATAGCAGATCTTAGTAAATGGATCAGGCAGGAAGCCTAGTCCAGAATCTTTGCCAGGGTCAAGATCAAGATAGTAGGCCAGGAACAAAAATGCTTCAGTCTCCATGCAAATACACAAACAATGAATGGGAGTCTAAGATGACCTTTGTACACCTTCTATTCAGGCTTGGCACCAGGAACAAGGCCAAGGTCACTTCCACATAGCCAGGTAATAAAAATGCTAAAACAGCACATATACCAAATAAGCAGCAAGCAATGAACACAGCAGGACATCCAGACAGACAGCCAAACTACAGCCCCTCATTCTGACAGCACTGGGCCCCCCATCAGCAGTGCTACTTCTTACAGTGGCCTCACTAGCAATTGTGTTACATATCTGCCCTGCTTGAGAGCTTCTCCCAGATTATCTAGTATGATAGCATGCCTACTGTCAAAGTGTTTTAGTGTCACCCTTGACTTGTGAATGTACACATGCCAGTCATTCAATGAACCAACAATATTGTGACCAAATAAATATTATAATTTTCTCAACCTAATGACTTACTGAACAGACCTAAGTTCAATAGTGTATAATGCAAGATTTTTATAAAACTCACTCTTTATAACAAATAATGGGGCATAGTCTAGAAACATATTTTTTCTTTCTACCTCACTCAAGGGCAATGAAAGTTTTACAAAGGGAGAATGTGTATAATGTATATTGCTTATCTATCAAGTGTTGAAGGACTCCCCAAAAATATTTGACATGTATATACATACCATAGGGACTCACAAAAACCATTCCAACAATTACATTTTATGTACCAGCAGCCTTGTGTGATCAGTGGATTTAAGTCTCTTAAAGCATAGCTACAGACACAAATAATAAAATATCCAATATTATATTATGTTAGTTTAGCTCAATTTTACAAGGACCGATAACAAAAAACCCTAAAAAGAGACAATAAATGAATGTGATTAAATACTGTTGAATCTCCTTGATGGATAAACACTGGCTATTTACTTCAATCCCATAAATCTTATAAAAGTAAATGTTTGCCTATATTCACTAATGTGCTATTCCGTAACAGTCTAATGCAGAAACAAATTATAATTTATGACAAAGCACCAGTTCAAAACCATGTACCAAGATATTTAGTTGTTGACTACTCTGATAGCTTTCAGTGGCTACACAAACTATTCTTTATTTTAGGACAATATACATTCATCAAGAAGCAAATATATTTAGAGATCATGCATCACGCTGACATGAATGGAATGGGAGATGACCTTTCGGTTATTATATTGTCAAGATGAATGATTTGGAGAGAAAAGAAAAAGTCCTTCTCTATCCTTTAATCATCTTCCTAGAATTCTAGAAAATCACCACTAACACCACAAATGCTGATTTTTACAATACATGAGACAACATTTTTATTGGCCATGTATATTTTGGATGTAAATTCTAAGTTCGTACCACCATCTGTGCATTTAATTTTTTTATTAATACAATCTGGTGAAATATTAGCAGCTTAAATGTTTGCTACATGCATTTAAAAGATGTGCTGATTACTAGTGTTTCAAATAGTGGTGCTATTTTCAACATCGGTGACAACCCATTTTCTTCATAAAAAGCTTCTGCAGTCTAGAATTTAATGTCTGGCTTTGTCGTTGGTGAGGGACTTGTGGTCCACTGCTGCTTTGTGGTTTTAGCTGATATAGGAGGGGTTGGGTTTATTAATGTGCAGTGGGTGGGGCCCACATATGGGGATCGATTTATCAAGCTGTGGTGGACAGGGTTGCACATATGCGCCCCTGTCCACCACAGCTTGCCTCGGGCGGGCTGAATTTCACTGCCAGAATTCAGCATTGCACATGAGCGCTATTTTGCGCTCGCGTGCAATCCCACCCCCCCGCCCACGCACAGCCAATCACGTGCGGGCAGGAGCTGAAATTTAAATTTGCCAGCTAAGAGGTAGCGAAATGTTAGGGAAGCAGCGGTCTGATGGTCGCTGCTTGTTAAATACGGATTGCAGGTTCTCTTTTGAGAACCTGCAATTGTACTGGGGTGAAGCATGCCGAAGGCTTTGATAAATCATTCCCATAATGTAGGAGCTGGAGCAATCCCTGATATTTGCCCTAATGAAAGAAGATGCAGCAAGGACAGCGGGCAAACCTACCAACCCATGACAATCCAAAAAGATCATGGGCAGTTGTGAGGTAAGATATTCCCTGCAATTTACTTTAGTAAATAAAATATAGGTACTCAAACTACAGTGTCTAAGCATTATTATTATTTATTTATTTTATAAATTGCCAACATATTACACAGAGTTGTACAAAGCATTACATTTATCATGTACATTTAAGATAGACCTTACTTTGATAGCAAAGATCAAGGTCTGATTTAATTAAAATAAATTACATTTATATGTAACCAGGTGTTTAAATTGTACTTGATTGCTTTGATGTTTTAGGTTAATGTAGCAAGCCGCACATGTTACTTTTACAAAAATGTAACAGCAATAAGCAACAGAGAAATTAAACATAAATATATGTAGGTAACCATAAACCACCAGTTTTTTACTTTCTTCATAAATTTTTGCAAAATAATATCCAGAGGTAACTAGCATTTGAGATCTTAAGGGGTTAAGATGTTTTCATGATGTGGGTTAATATATTTTTCTGGTTGAAAAGGGAATTCCTCTGAATTGCTGGATATATTTTCCTACAATAAAGGTCTGGTAAGAAATTCAAAATTGTGGTTTGAGTAACTTTTACTGATTGGGGCAGTTTAGTTTTAGAATACTTAAAAACAGAGGAGCTTAAAGGGACATGAAACCCAAAATGTTTCTTTCATGATTCAGATAGAGAATACAATTTTAAACAACTTTCTAATTTACTTCTATTATCTAATTTGCTTCATTCCTTAGATATCCTTTATTAAAGAAATAGCAATGCACATGTGTAAGCCAATCACATGAGGCATCTATGTGCAGCCACCAATCAGCAGCGACTGAACCTATCTAGATATGCTTTTCAACCAAGGATATCAAGAGTATGAAGCACATTAGATAACAGAAGTAAATTGGAAAGTTGTTTATAATTGTATTCTCTATCTGAATGATTAAATAAAAATGTTGGGTTTCATGTCCCTGTAAGCAAAATGTAATAAAAACTTATGCAATTAAAATCACACACCAATACATGAGCATCAATATATAAAAATGCTAATACAGTGTAAATAAGCAGAATCTAATATTTGTCCGAAATAAATGCCCACAAGAACAAATCTCGGCCAAACTAAATGTTTGGAATAATGTGAAACTTTTTTTTTCAGCTGTACATATGTTTGTATGTATATATATATATATATATATATATATATATATATATATATATATATATATATATATATATATATATATATATATATATATATATATATATATATAAATAAAAAGAGAGAAGTGCTCAACCTGAGAACGAACAATAGCATAATAGCTTGTTCTATGGCTAGTTACCACCCAAGAAGCAGCCTCTTTTTGCTCAACATGTGCCTTTCACAGAGAAGAACGTGCACCCTGAGTTGCAATATAAATGAACAGGCATGGAGGTTATTCTAGCTTTTGTTCTATCTCAGGAGTGCTGTTCTCTCTCTTCTTTGACATTTATGCAAATTACTCTTAGGACTCCCTATGGGTAATGGGGGAAACCAGACGTGGACTCCTTGCACACATGCCCCTAGAGTAGGGTGACCAGACGTCCCCGATTTCCGGGGACAGTCCCTGGATTGAGGTGACTGTCCCCGGACAAATTTTGTCCCCGGAAATGTCCCCGAAAGACAGATGGTCTGTACCGCTCCTGTTACAAAACATTCTCACATCTTCAGCACATTCAGCTGGCCAGGGGCGGAGCTACTACTAGCGGTGCAGAAGTTGCTATATTCAGTGCAGTCGGCAGCACATGCACTGTGTGACTGTATTTTGTTCAGCAAGCAAAAGCATAAACAAACTGTGCAGCATAGGTGGCAGCTCTGTAACACTATCCTACCATAGGTTTTTTAGTTGCACCTTAGCCCCGCCCACCTCTTCTTGCAGCACGCTAAACATGTATACAGTCTGTAATCCTGTACCATCAGCATGCATGTCTAGGGAGAGGAGGTGAGAGGAGCTGGCATTTTGCTCCCTGATATTTGTGTGCTTGATTTAAACTTCTTCCTCTGTGCTCTGGCCACACTCAGCTCAGGGATCTTTTCCTGCAATAAGGCTCTAATTGAGCAGAGTTTAGGTGAGGGATGGGGCACACAGACAGTAAGAGACACTAGAAGAACCTGGAGCCAGGTTATGTTTTATATTATATTGCCCCCTGTGTCCTTTTGCATCTGCCACCAGCCGGTGAACCCTGCTGCTTCCTGAGCTGTCTGTCACAGTAAGCAGATAGATTCAGTATGAAAGGTCCAGCACTCCTGCTTAGGCAAACAGATGCACGCTGTAAGGACCCTGCAGTAGTCCCTTACTTCATCAAAAAAAGCCAAAAAACAGCAGCACCTTATTAATGCATCAAGGTATCTTTATTTGTGAGACATCACAGCTTACAAAAAAACGACGTTTCGGTCACATACTGACCTTAATCATGTTGATTAAGGTCAGTATGTGACCGAAACGTCGTTTTTTGTAAGCTGTGATGTGGAAGGGCATTAACGTGTGCTAAAAGAACGTGTACCCTGAGTTGTAATTGAAATTAAGTTATTCTAGCTTTTGTTCTATCTCAGGAGTGCTGTTCTCTCTCTTCTTTGACATTTATATATATATATATATATATATATATATATATATATATATATATATATATATATATATATATTTATATATTTAAAAAAATATTTATATATATATAAATATATATATATATATATATGACTAATAAAACTTGATTAACTAAAGAACATGATTAAGATCCATTTCTGCTTTAAAACCATTAAGGTATAGGGATTTAAATTTAAACATCAGGCGTGCTTCCTTATACTGTATTATAACTTTTCTTCCACATTGCCACAGTTTTGATTATGCAATTCTTTACTAACATGATTAATATTCAATAAATGTCCCCTGTCATGTAACGGTCCTAGTCATTTCTACTAGGTATTGTTTTTTTACAGGAACATGATATAGAATATATTACATTTTTGTCAGTGCATCTTTTATAGTAATGGTCATCCAGTAACTGTGGATACCACATGAAAATATCCCTTTAAATAGAATCATCCCCATTTGCAGAATGTTTTGTCTGTAGCAAGGTACTGATAGAATTATACTTCACTAATCATGTCTCTCAGAGTATTAGATTATAATCTTCCACAATTACATTAAGGCAGATTCTATGTTTATCAGTGAAAAAAATTATACACTCAATCTCTTCCCTCCTCATAAATGTAAGTACTTTTGCAAAGTAATACTCTATGAAATCTTTTAGCATTATATACATTAATATACTTGACAATACTTGACCAGTGTTTATATATAATAACATCCGTTACAAAAAAAGATGTCACAAAAATGATGTACCACATTTGTTATTGTAGATAATAACTCACATATTCAATAACTTACATATATTACTGTATATAAAAATAATTACAAGTTCACTGCAGTTGTTAACGTACAACATGTTATGCTGTCACATGGTACAAGGGTAGTGGAAATAGACAACATTTAAAATTATCAGAAAAAAAATCTACTATTCATTTGAAGTTCAGACTAAGTGCTATTGCATTGTCTTATTATCTTGCATGTGTTGATTATGCAAATCTACTGTGTTGACTGGTCCGTTAAGCTCTGTAAGATACAACCATCCGGCTTGTTCTTTGTTGCACACACTATGCATTTCAAGGTCAAAGCCCCTTCTTCAGGTGCGAAGAAATCAGAGCCAAACAGCTTTCTTATAGCGTGTTTAGATTGGATGACAACAATCAAAAACATTTGCATTGTTAGGCCCTGATGAGCGAATTGCCGCAAGGTGGCAAAATATACCAAGGGGATCCACCGCCATGTTGGGCGAACCAGCAAAATATTCCAAGCTGCTGACATCTATGTTAACTTATAAACAAAAAACGACAGAAAATACATTTATGTGCAACTATACAGGAAGTTGAATGTAAGAGTGAGGAAATGGTTAAACACAAATACATTGCCACAAGATTCTTTTTATGCTGAAATAAGAATAGCTTTCACATTTTGAGAGATAATTCATTTGCATACACGTCTGCTTTCCTGAGAAAGTCTGTTGAATTTCATAAAATATATTTTAACTGTCAAAAACAAAAATTTCATTCAATAAATGCCACCATGAAATTTGCATTACAAGCTACATTCTGGTGGAAAAAAATAGAAAATATTGAGTATTAACACCTCAGAATGGAGGATATGGGAAAACTACGTTTATTTTCCATTTGGTAAAGGAATGTTTGCATCAGATTTTCAGAAATCCATATTTTTATTCAAGAAGCAAACAAAACATTGTATACAGGTTGTTGTTTTTTATTATTAATAAAGTTTGTATTTTTATTGTATGACATTGTACTAAATCTGATGTACACTCATTGCATATATTATAAAATATGGATATTTGTTCCATTGCTGTTATAATTTTAGCATAAATGTTGAAAAAAAATTTAAAGGGACACTGAACCCAAATTTTTTCTTTTGTGATTCAGATACAGCATGAAATTTTAAGCAACTTTCTAATTTTCTCCTATTATCAAATTTTCTTCATTCTCTTGTTATCTTTATTTGAAAAGCAAGAATGTAAGTTTAGATGCCGGCCCATTTTTGGTGAACAACCTGGGTTGTTCTTGCCGATTGATAGATAAATTCACCCACCAATAAACAAGTGCTGTCCAGTGTACTTAACCAAAAATTAGCTGGCTCCTCAGCTTTTTCAAATAAAGATAGCAAGAGAATGAAGAAAAATTGCTAATAGGAGTAAATTAGAAAGTTGCTTAAAATTGCATGCTCGCTAGGGAGGTTCCGGTGGAGGAGGAGCTAAGCAAGTGCTGCTGAGCTCGCAGCTCCAGTCCTACAGACACTGGCGGTGGAATCCTTCGCGCCCTGCCCCAAGCTTTGGGGCTGTTCCCCTGGACAGCTAAGAAAAATTGCTCTGGAACCCTGCAACAGTGGACTTCCATCCCACTGGCTTAAACTAGTAACTAATTAGCTATCTGGGATTGTCTCGCCTGTAATAACAGGCCCACCCGGTCCTGAACAGGTGCACGATATAGCGCCTATGCTTCAGTCCCAAGAGACTTTGCCTGTTTATTTCTCCCTGTGTACCCCTGTCTATTTGCCTAAATACCAACTCATCTCTCCCCTCACTGCGCCTGCCGCCCCGCCGAGTTATACATTAAAGCTCACGCCCGGACTGTAACATCTCAACTTTACCTGCGACCCCGTTGCGGCTCTTCCCTCTGCTCTCTTCTTGCTCGGCGTCTGCCCCCCCCTCCCCCACCGGTGCTGCGTGGGAGGGTGTCGGGCTGGTTGCAGACCGGAGTTCCGGCGTTAAAGACTGCTCTGCTGACTCTTGCTGGGCTGGATACAGTGCCCTTCTCTCCCCTCCCGCTGTTGTTGTGTGGGGGGAGCCGATCTTACTCTATCACAGGGGCAGCAGAGCGTAGAGGAGCTGTGGATGGTTTTCCATCGGACGGAGCCTTCTGATCCTGGGTTGGAACTCACATTGCCGCGGGTGGACACAGCGGGCGGTTAGGCTGCAGGAGAAAGGGTGAGTCTTTCTTTTTCTAAACTGCTTTGATCCTCCATATACTGCTTGGTAATATTAATTCAATAAAGGGAAGAACCCAGAGGAAGACTTTAAGTAAAGACCAAGGAAAAGGAGAAAAGTAAGGAGAAATAAATTTTGGGCACAAAGGGCTGTAACTGATCAGTCTAAAAGGCTACGGAGGCTACTTTTTTTACAGTGAAAAAACACTATCTCTGTCTGCTATGGGATCATTAAACCCTTATACCTGCAGCATACGCAAAAATTAAGAGTACCTTAAGGGTTAATAATACCTGAAGAAGGAAAAGGAACAACAGGACGTTTCTGCTACTATATTGTTTCCCCCAAAATTTTGTACTCTGTGTACTTTATCCAAATATCTCTTCTTCTGATACAGAAGTTACATAAGAACTAAGTCTAAATGGTTACATTGTACCTCGCATATGTTAATATTGTTTCTTTTCTACTGCAGATTTATACATTACATTCCCCACATTAGTTGGTTATTGCCTGGATGCTTTAAAATCATAGCCTTTTTTTTTTTTTTTTCTGTTGTTGTTGTTTTGTGTTTGTTTTTTTGTGTGTGTTTTTTTGGGCTAAAGGAGTAAGGTGAATTCTGAAAAATCATTACTATATTGTATGAACTATTAGACCTTAGACTTTCTTATGTTTCCAAGGACCTGAGCTCAAACACATAAAAACACTTTGGGCAGTCAGAAAAATATAGATTAAATAACTAAAGTCATTTGGGGGAATATAAGTGGGCGCAGCTGTTACTGAGATTAGGTGTGCTAATTAAGGGTTAAAGTTGCAAACATTCAATAAGTCTGAGGAAGCCATAAATAGCCCCCTTTCTATCTGACATACATTCCCCAAATAAGTAAACCTAATTTTTTAGTTTATATCTCAGACACAATTTCCTAGAAGTTAAGGTACTTGCTTAGGTAACCCTTTATTAGCTCTGGTAAAAAAAAAAATTTTTTTTTTTTCTCTGCATATTGTGTCAGTGTTCAAAATTGAAAACCTGCAGTCAAACTGACTGTCTCATAAATATAGTTTGTTTTTATTAGGTTTGGAATCTGATACTTTATGTAAAGAGGAGAAAGGGACTTCATATTGATTTCTTCTTCACATACACCAGAGAAAGATATAACCTTTCAGGCGCACACCTTAATAGGCTGAAGGCTTTGAAAAAAGATCTCTAGGCATACTATAAGTGCGTAGTACACAACTGAGACTCCGCTGAAATTTTGTACAAATTTCCCCCCCCCCCCCCTTTTTTTTTTTTTTTTTTTTTTTTTTTCTTCTCCCTCTTTTCCTCATTCTCTTTTATTCCTCTGAGCCCCCAAATACAATTCTGGGCTGAAATAAGATATACCTGAAATCTTATCTAAATTGTAAAAAGTGTTGCCCCCTGCTTGAATTCCCAAGAGTAGGAACCCCTAATTTTTAGGGCACGAGGGATAGGAATTTAAAATTGTCTGGATACCCTCTCAATCGAAAGAATAACTACCTGCCCTGGTAAAGAACTAGGACTGCTGGTTAACTTTATTAGAGGTCTAATACTTCTGTAAACTAAATATCAGAAAGAAGTGCAGCTTCGATTCAGGGGACTTGGAGAGGGATAGCCCCTTGTTGCCCAATAAAAATTTTTTTTCTCTCACTGTTCACTATAAACTATAATAAAGTTTGTTTTCTTTTTTTTTTTCTCACCTCCCTCTGGCTCACGTAAATTATAATTTAGTCAACCCTCGTATACACTATATATCACAACTCCAACGGGCCTTGCGCTCCTCGCACTTTTGGGCTCTTGCAGCCCTCTGACACACCCCCCACCCCCTCACTTCCCCCTCACTGGCATAACCTCACTTCCCCTCCTCACAACCAATTTTATCACTCACAATTCACTCCCCCCTTTTTTTTTTTTTTTTTTTTTTTTTTTTCCCCTCACTACTTTGTATAGCACTTAATTTTTACACACACTCACGCGGTACATGGATAAATTCCTTTCTAACTCCCCTAAAATCCCTTCCCCAAGTATGACAGGAAGGCATAGAGACAGGAAACCTAAGAGTGCGTTGGACCCACTTGCTGAACAAATAAATCCCATCAATGCGACAGCAATACCTGAAAATTTTAATATGCAGACTTTAGTGACTAATATTTCGGAGGCATTAGCCCCTAAATTTGAATTACTTAAAACTGAAATCAAGCAAGATATCTCTTCTTTAACTCAAGAAGTGAGGCAGTTCTCGAGTAGACTGCAGGAAGCAGAACAGAGGGTCTCGGACCTGGAGGATCAAGCAATTATACATAGCACCAAAATTGAGACCTCAGCTAAAACAATACAAAGATTGATGGACAGGGTAGAGGACCTTGAAAACCGTTCTAGACGGAATAATTTAAGAATAATTGGCCTCCCCGAAACTAAAAAATTTGAAAATCTTGATACCTTTATATCTGACACACTCATTAAGGCTTTAAAAATTCCTTCTTCACATCCATCGATCATAGTCGAAAGAGCCCATAGAATAGGCCCTCCACGCTTAGACAGCAATAATAGCAGTAGACCTCGACCTATAATTGCAAGATTACTTAATTATAAAGATAAAGATCTCTTACTGCAGTATTTTCGTAAGAATCAACCAATTACAATAGAAGATAATAGAATTATGATTTTTCAGGACTTTGCGGCAGATACGGCCTTAAAAAGAAGAGAGCTGGCCCCGATCTGTTCTAAATTTATTCAACAAGGGTATAGAGCGGCCCTGATTTATCCCTCAAAATTGAAAGTGGTAATAAAGGGGACAACACATATTACTGAGGATCTTCAAACTGCGGAAAATCTTTTTAAGACCCTAGATACATAAACATAGCTTACAATTTACCATTTCGGGTAGACAGATGTATGGTGATGGCAACCATAATAATGATGAATTGGAATCCCCCCCCTCTCTCCGTTCCCCCCCCCCCTTCTTTTTTTTTTTTTTTTTTTTTCTCTCTTTCGTTATTTCCGCCCGGTTCTCTCACCACTCTAATGTCCCCAATTCTATCTATACTCCCCTTATATTTAGAGAAACATGACGTATAAATCTGATAATTTTAAAATTCTATCTTGGAATGTAGGGGGAATCTCCTCCCCCATTAAACGTAAGGCAATTTTATCACATTTGCGGAAAGCCCAGACAGATATTGGTCTAATACAGGAAACTCATCTAAATTTAGAGGAATCATTAAAATTAAAATCGTCCTGGGTAAAAGAAGTCTATGCAGCACCGAGTGTAGGGAAGAAAAGAGGAGTTGCACTACTCATAGGTAAAAGAATCCAAGCGTAAATTCTACACTCTAAGGCCGACCCCGGGGGGAGGTATGTCGTAGTTAAAGTTAAAATAGGTCAGGCAAAATACACAATTTGTAACGTTTATGGCCCGAATAAAACTGATCCTGAATTTTGGGATTCATTGCAAACTAAACTCCTTTCTAGTGTAGAAGGCCATCTAATTTTGGGAGGGGACTTTAATATGGCCCCCCAATGTCCTATAGACAGACTTAGAAAGGACACTAAGCTCCTGAAACAGAAGAAGGATAATCTTGATTTTAAAATAATTAAGAATATCAAGCAGATTCTTTCTTTGCGAGACATTTGGAGATACCAGAACCCTGACACCCAGGACTTTACTTGCCTATCTAAGGCTCACAAAACTTTATCTCGGATTGATCTGTTCTTAATCAGTGATCACTTGAGCTCCACAATGATTAAGTCTGAAATAATGCCAATTTTTTTGTCGGACCATGGGCCCGTTTCCCTTGAATTTAATTTGGCTCAAACTAGACCAAAGACCTTGCGATTTTATTTTCCTTATTATCTTTTCACTGATCTGAAGTTCAAACAGTGGCTCAGGAATAAATTTAAGGAATATGCTCAATTTAATATTAACTATGTGGAATGTACAGATATCTTCTGGGAAACTGCTAAAGCAGTCCTCAGAGGTGAAATTACCGCATATTCCATTATTCAAAATAAGAGAAAAAAAGCAAGAGAAAAGGAAGTCTATAACTCGGTGATTAACTCTTATAACCACTATTTACTGGAAAGATCTCCTCTAAACTGGGCAAGGTATATACGAGCTAAAGCTGCGAGAGATACCTTTTATTTAACTCAGGAAACACACAGTGAGCTTAGATTGCAAGCTAAATTGCATAAATTTGGTAATAAGTCTGGTAAAATGTTATCTAAATTAATTAAGAATGAGAATAAAAAATCCAATATTGATAAAATACAGCATGATGGGAAATATTTATCTAAATCTGATGAAATTACAACTACGCTTCACCAATACTATCAACAACTTTACACCAATACAAAGTTTGACATAGACAAAGCGACTGAATTCTATAGTGAAATGATCTTTCCTAGGGTTAACTCTGAAGAGGTTGCTAGACTTAATGCTCCTATTACAAAGGAAGAAATTGAAAAAATAATCACTAAACTTTCCTTGAATAAGGCAGCTGGACCGGATGGATTGCCCAATGAATTTTATAAAATCTTATCGTCAGAGATAGTTTCTTACCTAGCTAATCTGTATAATGACATTTTTATTAATCACAAACAGTCTACGTCCTCCTTTGCCTCTTCACTCACCACTCTGATTCTAAAAGAGGGGAAGGATCCTACATGTAAAGAGTCATATAGACCAATCGCATTGTTAAATTCAGATTATAAAATTCTCTCTTCCATCTTAGCAACAAGACTTCAGCCCATCTTATCTACAGTAATCCATCCGGACCAAGCTGGCTTTCTTAATAATCGCAATTCGTCAGCAAAGATTAGGGAGTTACTTGTTACTATGGAATATATTCAGGGAGAGTCTCCACAGAGGGCGGGGGGAGAGGACTCCCCGGACTTAGCCATTTTGTCAATTGATGCGGAAAAAGCTTTTGACTTAGTAATCCATAAACATTTAATTTTTTCTTTAGCAAAGTTTGGGTTTGAAGGTAATTTCCCTAAATTTGTAGAGAACCTATATAGTCACTCATCTACAAGCTTGATTATTAACAATGACATCTCCCCCTCGATTGCATTAAAGAGGGGCACTCGTCAGGGCTGTCCTCTCTCCCCGCTCCTTTTTGACTTGGCCATAGAACCCTTAGCAATTAGGATTAGGAACTCATTGGAGGGTATAAAAATCAGAAGGCATGAAATAAAAGTCGGATTATATGCGGATGACTTACTTATATATTTATCTAATACAGCAAAAAACATTCCAAAACTCCTGCAGATTACCGACTATTTTGGGGTATTCTCAGGATACAAAGTAAATGCTACAAAATCTGAACTAATATGGCTTAGGAAAAATACGACCAGCAAGACAGATTTACCCTTCAGAGTGGTATCAGACTCAATGAAATATTTGGGAATTAAAATACCAATTAACCTAAAAGATCTTTATAATGTAAACATAACCCCAATGTTAGGATTTATCAAAGAAAGGCTTAAGGCCTGGCAAAATTTACCACTTTCAATATCTGGCAGATCAGCCCTATTAAAAATGGTACTCTTACCAAAGTTGCTTTATATCTTACAGAATGTCCCACTAATCTTATTTGAGAAAGATATACGCTCCTTGAACTCATCAATTGGGCAATTTATATGGCAGGGGAAAAGATCCAAGATAGCCTTCTCTAAATTAACAGCGCCAAGAGAATCGGGAGGTTTGGCATTGCCAAATTTAAGATCTTATAATCTCTGTTTTTTAGCTCGCATAATAGCTGATTGGTTTACTACCAAGAATTATGTCTTAAACAATGATCTTGAACTCAATATATGTGAACCATATTCTCCAATAGCCCTGGCGCACATGGAGCCCAAAGATCTCCCATTAAGCATAAAGGAACTTAAATTCATTTTGAACCCGCTCAAAGCATGGTCTAAAATATTTAAATCTCTTTCAATGCGTCCTATGGTATCAAAATACCTCCCCCTAATTAGAAATCCGAAGTTTCAACCAGGTCTGGACTCAGTTGTTTTTAATAGATGGCACAACAATGGGCTGGATAGAGTTATTTATCTAATTAACCAGGAGAGAAAATGTGTTAAATCTTTTGAGGAATTGCGGATTGAATTTAATTTGTTAAATAAAGATTTTTACGCATACTTACAGATAAGACATTATATTGCAGAGCTCATACATAAGAATGGTTGGAATTGGACCTTAGGTAGTTTAGAAACCTGGCTAACAATAATTAAAAATTCTTCTATGTCCATTGCCCCGTGCTATTATACACTGAGCCTTAACAGGGCTACCCCTATATTGGAGAAGTTGGCCCGGACCTGGAGCGCTTTAATATCACATAGTAATATTGATTCTAAAACTATTCAACTCTCAGTGAACAAGGTAATAAAAACGACACTTTCTTCCAATTGGCGAGATGCTCATTTGAAACTTTTGCACAGGGCATACTTCACCCCGGAAAGAGGCCTCAGAGTCCGAAATCAGGAATTTAATAAATGCCCTAAATGCTCTTATTTAGCTGCGGATTTAATCCATATGTTCTGGCAATGCCCTAAATTGAGAAATTTATGGAGTAAGTTGGAATATTGGCTTAAGAATAAACTTAAAATTGAGCAAATATTCCTTTCATTGTTCCAGATTATATTTTGTCTAAAACTTGAAGATGGGCGACAGCCTAATGAGAAATTAGTTAATCTATCTATTTTAGCTACCAGGTATCTGATATGCAAAAAATGGAAACTGAGGTCGGTACCGACTATTGCTGAAATCAGGGATCACCTAAAGAAACAATGTGTCCTAGAACAGAAAAATACTAATATAGACAATGAACTTGATGTAAAGAAATTTTTCGATAAATGGGCACCTTTTATTAAGATTTTCCCTGAGAGAGAAATCGATTTTTTAATTTCTCCATTTAAGAACTCAGAGTTAATACTACTGGGTATTTGGTGACTTAGAGGAGCCTAGAGTGAACCGGGATCTCTTTCCCCTTTTCTATTTCTTCCCCCCCCCTTTTTTTTTTTTTTTTTTAAATAAAACACTCCACCAATGAGTAATGAGAAGATAGACAGATAGACAGATGGTTTAGGTCTAACCAATTATGTATATGATGGGTAATATGCAATCTTGATTTGACTGTTATTGCTTTCTTTTGTTCTCATGGAACTTGTACTCATTACTGGATATAAATAAATGGTTAAAAAAAAAAGCAAAAAAAAAAGCAATGCATTATCGAACAAATTGATACCGATCTACATAGTGACATAGACGTGAAGAGTTTCTTCTCTAAGTGGTCGAATTTTATTAAAGCTTTATCCCCTAGTGAGAATGAATACTTAATATATCCATTCAAAGATACGGAACTGGTCCTTTTGGGATTATGATGACCCTCCTCAGCCAAAAGCTATAGTCATGGAGGGGGGGGGAAGGGAGAATAGAGAAATAATTTCTTTTTTTTTTTTATTTTATTTTTTTTATTTATTTATTTATTTTATTTATTTATTTATTTTTGTTTTTTTTGTGTTTATTTAAATTTATGAGTGTTCAATTGGGTTTTTTTTTTATTTAAAATTAGAAAAATCCCAACTAGATGTACAAATACTTCATATAAGGGAATTAGTAATTTGGTATGTGAAATGTGAAATTTTCAATTTAAAATTGTCTTGCTTTGCAATATATTATGTTTTACCTGGCCCTGCGAGGCATAAGAGGTTGAATTTATTTGATTGTACACCTTGTTGGTTATAAATAAATAATTAAAAAAAAAAAAAAAAAAAAAATTGCATGCTCTATCTGAATCACAAAAGAAAAATATTGGGTTCAGTGTCCCTTTAACTTCAGAGAAGAAATAATAAACAGTTTATGTAAAAAAATAAAACAAATTTAATTAGCTAAAATCATGTGGAAGGAAAGCATTACCTAAATGCTTCAAAATGTACCTGGTTATTTAATGGACTTATTTAATTAGAAAAAAAATCAGACTGGTATTGATAATCCATTGAAACAAAAATGTCTTGATCACTACTGATATGAAATGCCTTCTCTCCTAAATACATAAATAGAAGGTAACTCAATATTTGTAAACTGAATATATAATCAATTTAAAAAGGATTAATAGATTTTCACTATTAAAGGGACAGTCTAGTCAAAATTAAACTTTCATGATTCAGATAGGGCATGCAATTTTAAACAACTTTCCAATTTACTTCTATTATCTAATTTGCTCAATTCTTTAGATATCCTTTGTTGAAGAAATAGCAATGCACATGTGTGAGCCAATCACACAGGGCCTTTATGTGCAGCAACCAATCAGCAGCTACTGAGCATATCTAGATATGCTTTTCAGCAAGTGATATCAAGAGAATGAAGCAAATTAGATCATAGAAGTAAATTAAAAAATTGTTTAAAATGACATGCTCTTTCTAAATCACGAAAGAAAAAAAATTGGGTTTCATGTCCCTTTAAGGAATTGGAAAAGATTAGTTATAGTGATGTCGCGAATAGTTCCCGGCAAACATAGCATGTTCGCGTTCGCCGAGGCGGGCGAACATATGCGATGTTCGATCCGCCCCCTATTCGTCATCATTGAGTAATACTTTGACCGTTTACCTCACAGTCAGAAGACACATTCCAGCCAATCAGCAGCAGACACTCCCTCCCAGACCCTCCTACCTCCTGGACAGCATCCATTTTAGATTTATTTGGAAGCTGCATTCTTAGTGAGAGGAGGGACAGTATAGCTGCTGCTGATTTAATAGGGAAATTGATAGCTAGGCTAATGTATTCAGTGTCCACTACAGTCCTGAAGGACTCATCTGGTCTCTGCTGTAAGGACAGCACCCCAAAAAGCCCTTTTTAGGGCTAGAACATCAGTCTGCTTTTTTTTTTTTTCCTGTGTAATCTAATTGCAGTTGCCTGCCTGCCAGCGTGTTTGTCAGGCTCACAGCGTATACTGTGCTCACTTGCCCAGTGCCACTACTCATATCTGGTGTAACAGTAGTGTAGATTTAAAAAAAAAAAAACACTTTTTTGACTGTGTTAAATAATAACTGTCAGTTTCCTTCACACGTGTGCGTTTCAGTGCCTGCCTGCCAGGGCACAGTGTCACCCCAGTGCAACTCATATCTGGTGTAACAGTAGTGTAGATTTAAAAAAAAAACACTTTTTTGACTGTGTTAAATAATAGCAGTCAGTTTCCTTCACACGTGTGCGTTTCAGTGCCTGCCTGCCAGGGCACAGTGTCACCCCAGTGCAACTCATATCTGGTGTAACAGTAGTGTAGATTTTAAAAAAAACAACACTTTTTTGACTGTGTTAAATAATAGCAGTCTTTTTCCTTCACACGTGTGTGTTTCAGTGCCTGCCTGCCTGCCAGGGCACAGTGTCACCCCAGTGCAACTCATATCTGGTGTAACAGTAGTGTAGATTTAAAAAAAAAAACACTTTTTTGACTGTGTTAAATAATAGCAGTCACTTTCCTTCACACGTGTGCGTTTCAGTGCCTGCCTGCCAGGGCACAGTGTCACCCCAGTGCAACTCATATCTGGTGTAACAGTAGTGTAGATTTAAAAAAAAAACACTTTTTTGACTGTGTTAAATAATAGCAGTCATTTTCCTTCACACGTGTGCGTTTCAGTGCCTGCCTGCTAGGGCACAGTGTCACCCCAGTGCAACTCATATCTGGTGTAACAGTAGTGTAGATTTAAAAAAAAAAAAAACACTTTTTCGACTGTGTTAAATAATAGCAGTCATTTTCCTCCACACGTGTGCGTTTCAGTGCCTGCCTGCCAGGGCACAGTGTCACCCCAGTGCAACTCATATCTGGTGTAACAGTAGTGTAGATTTAAAATAAAACAACACTTTTTTGACTGTGTTAAATAATAAGTCAGTTTCCTTCACACGTGTGTGTTTCAGGGCCTGCCTGCCAGGGCACAGTGTCACCTCAGTGCAACTCATATCTGGTGTAACAGTAGTGTAGATTTAAAAACAACAACACTTTTTTGACTGTGTTAAATAATAGCAGTCAGTTTCCTTCACACGTGTGCATTTCAGGGCCTGCCTGCCAGGGCACAGTGTCACCCCAGTGCAACTCATATCTGGTGCAACAGTAGTGTACATTTAAAAAAAACAACACTTTTTTGACTGTGTTAAATAATAGCAGTCAATTTCCTTCACATGTGTGCATTTCAGTGCCTGCCTGCCAGGGCACAGTGTCACCCCAGTGACACTGGGGTGACACTAACTGATCGATACAACATCATACCCGATGTTTTAAAGCACGTTATTCCAAACAATTTAGGAATGTTAGGTGATTTATGCCCTTTATGGCTTAAAACCAGACTCTGCATCAACTATGTAATTTTCCATGGGAGTTTTGCCATGGATCCCCCTCCGGCATGCCACAGTCCAGGTGTTAGTCCCCTTGAAACAACTTTTCCATCACTATTGTGGCCAGAAAGAGTCCCTGTGGGTTTTAAAATTCGCCTGCCCATTGAAGTCAATGGGGGTTCGCCCGGTTCGCCGGTTTGCAAACTTTTGGGGAAGTTTGCTGTTCGCGAACCCAAATTTTTAGGTTTGCAACATCACTAATTAGTTATTCGCAGAAAAAAAGTTTTAGTTTCCCACAACAAAGCATTCATAATGTACATATTATAAAGATTAAAGTATGTCTGAGTCTGTACAGTATTCTATTTATAGAAGACAATATGGGCGAGCAAATAAACTGAGAAATCAAAGAAAATAGAAAAAGTATAGTGCTTATAAAACACAGTTTTTATGGGACATCTTCTAAAATAAGAGAATCAAGAAAAAGTGTTTTTCCAATAAAACATATTATTTTAGTATATAAGGTAGTATATAATGTTGCAGAGCTAGTACCAATAATATACAAGAGAAGATACTATCTAGTCATCAGTACTTCTGATCAGTCCTTTTTTTTTTTTTATTTGAATCTCAGCATTCAAACCACAAGTGGACAGTGCTTTTACTCTGCACACATTCTACAGGTGGAGCTAGCAATTGTAAGTTTGTTTAGTTTGCATTAGCAATATTAAACTTTGTTTTCACTCAAAAAAAATAGGAGCAATTTATACATTTACTAATGAATTTAAAACATATACGCCTAGATTTAGAGTTTTGCGGCCAAAGGGGTGCATTAGCTACGCGTGTTTTTTTTTTCTAGCGCTGCTTCTAAACAACGCTGGTATTTAGAGTTCTCTGAAGGGCTGCGTTAGGCTCCAAAAAGGGAGCGTACAGGCATATTTACTGCCACTTCAACCCTCAATACCAGCGTTGCTTACGGTAGCGGCTAGCTGGAAAAACATGCTCATGCACGAAATCCCCATAGGAAACAATGTGGCAGTTTGGGCTTAAAAAAAAACCTAACACCTGCAAAAAAGCAGCGTTAAGCTTCTAACGGAGCCCCATTGTTTCCTATGGGGAAACATTTTCTAAGTCTGCACATAACACCCTAACATGTACCCCGAGTCCAAGCACCCCTAAACTTACACTTATTAACCCCTAATCTGCCGCCCCCGCTATCGCTGACACCTGCATTATATTATTAACCCCTAATCTGCCGCTCCGTACACCGCCGCAACTTACTTTATACCTATGAACCCCTAATCTGCTGCCCCTAACATCGCCGACACCTACATTATATTTATTAACCCCTAATCTGCCGCCCCCAATGTTGCCTCTACCTTATCTACACTTATTAACCCCTAATCTGCCGACCAGACCTTGCTGCCACTATAATAAATGTATTAACCCCTAAACCGCCGCACTCCCACCTCGCAAACCCTATAATAAATAGTATTAACCCCTAATCTGCCCCCCCAACGTCGCCGCTACCTTACCTACACTTATTAACCCCTAATCTGCCAACCGGACCTCGCCGCTACTCTAGCTAAGTCTAACCCTAACCCTAACACCCCCTAAGTTAAATATAATTTTAATCTAACGAAATAAATTTAATATTATTAACTAAAGTCTTCCTATTTAAAGCTAAATACTTACCTGTAAAATAAACCCTAATATAGCTACAATATAACGAATAATTATATTGTAGCTATTTTAGGATTTATATTTATTTTACAGGCAACTTTGTATTTATTTTAACTAGGTACAATAGCTATTAAATAGTTATTAACTATTTAATAGCTACCTAGTTAAAATAATTACAAAATTACCTGTAAAATAAATCCTAACCTAAGTTACAATTAAACCTAACACTACACTATCAATAAATAAAATAAATTAAATCAATTAACTCCAAGTACCTACAATTAAATAAACTAAACTAAATTACAAAAAAATACCACTAAATTACAAAAAAATAAAAAAGATTACAAGAATTTTAAGCTAATTACAAAAGTAGTAAATGAGTACAGCACCTGTTGGTTCCTTAAAGCAGGTTTTAGTTCTGTATGATGCCCGTGGAGAAAGGGTTACTGCCACCCTTACAGCAACATAGACAAATGGAATCCACAGCACCAATTAGGTAAAAGAAAATACCTTTATTTTCACATTACATGCGACGTTTCGGCCTTCACAGCCTTAATCATGCATACAAAACACTTCAGCCTCTGTCCACAGTATATAGGCTGATCAATTAAAACATTAATTACAAACAGATTTGACAAAATGTTTCACACAGAGCAATTACTCCCTCTAGTGTTAGTCATATTTTACTACATCCTATAAAATTTAACTCTCAAGTTACCAAAAATACAATTACTAGAGGAGTTTCCACTGAATGTACAAGTGTCATTAAAAACAAGAAAATATATAGGAACAAGTCTTACTGCAATCTTATATTTCTATAGTAATATTTCTAAAGTATATTACTGACACCTTTTACCAATCTTACTGATAAACTTTACCTATGTGTTTAAGTGAACAAGTGACTTTACCTATGTGTTTAACTAAACCAAAACTAACTAAAAAAAAATTTTTTTTTTGAAGAAAATGTTTTTTGTTTTGAATTTTTACTGTTACATTTAGAGAAAGACAGAGAAATCTATTTCTCTATTTAACCCTTTAGGGTACATACAATCTAATTTATGGATCCAGTAAGTTTCTTTTTGTTTAAGGATCCTCTCCCTGTCACCCCCTCCTCTTAATTGACCATGTAGGTACATTAAGAGGAGGGGGTGACAGGGAGAGGATCCTTAAACAAAAAGAAACTTACTGGATCCATAAATTAGATTGTATGTACCCTAAAGGGTTAAATAGAGAAATAGATTTCTCTGTCTTTCTCTAAATGTAACAGTAAAAATTCAAAACAAAAAACATTTTCTTCAAAAAAAAAAATTTTTTTTTTAGTTAGTTTTGGTTTAGTTAAACACATAGGTAAAGTCACTTGTTCACTTAAACACATAGGTAAAGTTTATCAGTAAGATTGGTAAAAGGTGTCAGTAATATACTTTAGAAATATTACTATAGAAATATAAGAATGCAGTAAGACTTGTTCCTATATATTTTCTTGTTTTTAATGACACTTGTACATTCAGTGGAAACTCCTCTAGTAATTGTATTTTTGGTAACTTGAGAGTTAAATTTTATAGGATGTAGTAAAATATGACTAACACTAGAGGGAGTAATTGCTCTGTGTGAAACATTTTGTCAAATCTGTTTGTAATTAATGTTTTAATTGATCAGCCTATATACTGTGGACAGAGGCTGAAGTGTTTTGTATGCATGATTAAGGCTGTGAAGGCCGAAACGTTGCATGTAATGTGAAAATAAAGGTATTTTCTTTTACCTAATTGGTGCTGTGGATTCCATTTGTTTAAGCTAATTACACCTACTCTAAGCCCCCTAATAAAATAACAAAGCCCCCCAAAATAAAAAAATTCCCTACCCTAATCTAAATTAAAATAGTTAATAGCTCTATTACTTTACCAGCCCTTAAAAGGGCTTTTTGCGGGGCATGCCCCAAAGAAATCAGCTCTTTTGCCTGTAAAAAAAACACAATACCACGCCCCAACATTACAACCCACCACCCACATTCCCCTACTCTAACCCAAACCCCCCTTAAATAAACCTAACACTACCCCCCTGAATATCACCCTACCTTGAGTCATCTTCACCCAACTGGGCACCGATGGACCAAAACAGGGCAACCGGAGCGGCAGAAGTCTTCATCCTATCCGGGCAGAAGAGGACATCCGGACCGGCAGACATCTTCATCCAAGCGGCATATTCTATCTTCATCCATCCGACGAGGAGCGGCTCCATCTTCAACAGCGACTACCCGACGAATGAAGGTTCCTTTAAGTGACGTCATCCAAGATGGCGTCCCTCGAATTCCGATTAGTTTATAAAGCTCTTAACTACTGTGCTCTAAAGTACACTAACACCCATAAACTACCTATGTACCCCTAAACCAAGGTCCCCCCACATCGCCGCCACTCTAATAATTTTTTTGAACCCCTAATCTGCCGAACGCACACCGCCGCCACCTACATTATGCCTATGTACCCCTAATCTGCTGCCCCTAACATCGTTGACACCTACATAATATTTATTAACCCCTAATCTGCCCCCCCCAATGTCGCCGCTACCTAACTACACTTATTAACCCCTAATCTGCCGACCGGACCTCGCCGCTACTCTAATAAATGTATTAACCCCTAAACCGCCTCACTCCCACCTCAAAAACCCTATAATAAATAGTGTTAACCCCTAATCTGCCCTCCCTAACATCGCCGACACCTAACTTCAAGTATTAACCCCTAATCTGCCGACCGGACCTCACCGCTACTCTAATAAATGTATTAACCCCTAAAGCTAAATCTAACCCTAACCCTAACACCCCCCTAAGTTACCTGTAAAATAAACCCTAATATAGCTACTATATAACGAATAATTATATTGTAGCTATTTTAGGATTTATATTTATTTTACAGTCAACTTTGTATTTATTTTAACTAGGTACAATAGCTATTAAATAGTTATTTACTATTTAATAGCTACCTAGTTAAAATAATTACAAAATTACCTGTAAAATAAATCCTAACCTAAGTTACAATTAAACCTAACACTACACTATCAATAAATAAATTAAATCAATTAACTACAAGTACCTACAATTAAATAAACTAAACTAAATTGCAAAAAAAAAAAACACTAAATTACAAAAAATAAAAATAGATTACAAGAATTTTAAGCTAATTACACCTACTCTAAGCCCCCAATAAAATAACAAAGCCCCCCAAAATAAAAAAATTCCCTACCCTAATCTAAATTAAAATAGTTAACAGCTCTATTACCTTACCAGCCCTTAAAAGGGCTTTTTGCGGGGCATGCCCCAAAAAAATCAGCTCTTTTGCCTGTAAAAAAAACACAATTTATATTGTAGCTATATTAGGATTTATTTTACAGGTAAGTATTTAGCTTTAAATAGGAATAATTTATTTAAGAAGAGTTAATTAATTTCGTTAGATTAAAATTATATTTAACTTAGGGGGGTGTTAGTGTTAGGGTTAGATTTAGCTTTAGGGGTTAATACATTTATTAGAATAGCGGTGAGCTCCAGTTGGCAGATTAGGGGTTAATGTTTGAAGTTAGGTGTCGGCGATGTTATGGAGGGCAGATTAGGGGTTAATATTATTTATTATAGGGTTAGTGAGGCGGATTAGGGGTTAATAACTTTATAATAATAGTGGTGCGGTCCGCTCGGCAAATTAGGGGTTAATAAGTGTAGGCAGGTGGAGGCGACGTTGTGGGGGGCAGATTAGGGGTTAATAAATATAATATAGGGGTCGGCGGTGTTAGGGGCAGCAGATTAGGGGTACATAGGGATAATGTAAGTAGCGGCGGTTTACGGAGCGGCAGATTAGGGGTTACAAATAATATACAGGGGTCAGCGATAGCGGGGGCGGCAGATTAGGGGTTAATAAGTGTAAGGTTAGGGGTGTTTAGACTCGAGGTACATGTTAGAGTGTTAGGTGCAGACGTAGGAAGTGTTTCCCCATAGCAAACAATGGGGCTGCGTTAGGAGCTGAACGCGGCTTTTTTGCAGGTGTTAGGTTTTTTTTCAGCTCAAACAGCCCCATTGTTTTCTATGGGGGAATCGTGCACGAGCACGTTTTTGAAGCTGGCCGCTTCCGTAAGCAACTCTGGTATCGAGAGTTACAGTGGCGTTAAATATGCTGTACGCTCCTTTTTTGGAGCCTAACGCAGCCATTCTGTGGACTCTCAATACCAGAGTTATTTTAAAGGTGCGGCCAGAAAAAAGCCAGCGTTAGCTACGCGGGTCGTTACCGACAAAACTCTAAATCTAGCCGAGTGTTTCCAAATGAAAGATCCAATAAACCTTAGTTAACTAAGTAGTCTTATTATAGAGGTTGAGTTTACTGATTTGTTGAAACAATTGTTTAATCTGTTTTGATATTTAATTTTTTATTGTTCATATGTATATTTTTTACATTATTTTTAATTATAAGTTGAAGTCCATATTTTTTTTGTAAAGGACATATTTGCATTCATTTTGACTAATGAAAGGTTAACATTTTGCATCAGGATTAGATAATGAAATATTGTACCAGTTAGCAGTGACCAAGTGCACTTTTTCACACAGAATACCTTTGCTTTGGAAGCCTCAGTCCCTTCATCTAACTCCTTTTACCCATTCTGTATGTTTTCAAGAATGTTTCAATATATTTTCATTTTATATTCCCTGAGGTGTAGCTGTCTAAATCTTATTAGATTGCATTGAAGTCTGGGAAAAGACACCATTTCTAGTTCTAGCCTGTCCTCTATTACAGTATTTGCTACCTGTGCTGAAGATATGCCAGATTCTGTTCATGGGTTTTATTAGTGACAAAGTCACTTTACATTTTAAATATAATCATGAGTGGATGCGCTAGAACATTTTAGATCAGATCTTTGGTATATACGAGACACAGAGGAAAAGAGGTCAATTTATTGATAGGCAGTAAATTAAAAGAATAGTAAAGTGTGTCATATTATTATGTTGCTCACAAAATAGCTATCCACCTACTTTCCTGAGCTGCAAAGTCAAGTAGAACAATGTACAAATGAGATGTCATATTGGCATGAAGAACGAGAGATTGATATTTTTTTTTATTTGGGTTAAAAACAGTCTGTTATAACTTAGATTAATACCTGGGTTGTATATTAGCCTATAAAATACAGCAGCTGCAGCTGAGTATATTGTTCCATTATATCATTAACATAAAACTGTGTTCTATTTTTTTTAATTTAAAAATAGAGCTAAGTAAAAATCTATTGGCACGTGTGTAGTCTGGCGAACACTGTTAGCACAACAAATGAAATATAACCTAAATGATTTTTTTTCACAGTATTGTTACTATGACATCTAGAGGAAGAGATAGGAAAGGCACACAGGTCCCTCAATCTCTCTTTCCTACAGGCTGATGATGACACATATCCAGGGATAGTTGAGCAGTACTGCAGTGTTTATGACAGTACTGTATGGGAATACAAAGGCCTAGATTTAGAGTTGGGCGGTAGCCATCAAAACCAGCGTTAGAGGCTCCTAACGCTGGTTTTTACCGCCCGCTGGTATTTGGAGTCAGTCAGGAAAGGGTCTAACGCTCACTTTGCAGCCGCGACTTTTCCATACCGCAGATCCCCCTACGCCATTTCCATATCCTATCTTTTCAATGGGATCTTTCTAACGCCGGTATTTAGAGTCGTGGCTGAAGTGAGCGTTAGAAATCTAACGACAAAACTCCAGCCGCAGAAAAAAGTCAGTAGTTAAGAGCTTTTTGGGCTAATGCCGGTTTATAAAGCTCTTAACTACTGTGCTCTAAAGTACACTAACACCCATAAACTACCTATGTACCCCTAAACCGAGGTCCCCCCACATCGCCGCCACTCTATTAAAAAATTTTAACCCCTAATCTGCCGCTCAGTACACCGCCGCCAGCTACGTTATCCCTATGTACCCCTAATCTGCTGCCCCTAACATCGCCGACCACTATGTTATATTTATTAACCCCTAATCTGCCCCCCACAACGTCGCCTCCACCTACCTATAATAATTAACCCCTAATCTGCCGACCGGATCTCACCGCTACTATAACAAATGTATTAACCCCTACAGCTAAGTCTAACTCTATTCCTAACACCCCCCTAACTTAAATATAATTTAAATCTAACGAAATAAATTAACTCTTATTAAATAAATTATTCCTCTTTAAAGCTAAATACTTACCTGTAAAATAAACCCTAATATAGCTACAATATAAATTATAATTATATTGTAGCTATTTTAGGATTAATATTTTTTTTACAGGCAACTTTGTAATTATATTAACCAGGTACAATAGCTATTAAATAGTTAATAACTATTTAATAGTTACCTAGTTAAAATAACTACAAAATTACCTGTAAAATAAATCCTAACCTAAGTTACAATTAAACCTAACACTACACTATCAATAAATTAATTAAATACAATACCTACAATTATCTACAATTAAACCTAACACTACACTATCAATAAATTAATTAAATACAATACCTACAAATAAATACAATGAAATAAACTAACTAAAGTACAAAAAATAAAAAAGAACTAAGTTACAAAAAAATAAAAAAATATTTACAAACATTAGAAAAATATAGCTCTTTTGACTGTAAAAAAAAAAATACAATACCCCCCCCAACAAATATGTGGGTGATGGGTTGTAATGTTGGGGTTGGAGATTGTATGTTTTTTTTACAGGCAAAAGAGCTGAATTCTTTGGGGCATGCCCCGCAAAGGGCCCTTTTCAGGGCTGGTAAGGTAAAAGAGCTTTGAACTTTTTTAATTTAGAATAGGGTAGGGCATTTTTTCATTTTGGGGGGCTTTGTTATTTTATTAGGGGGCTTAGAATAGGTGTAATTAGTTTAAAATTGTTGTAATATTTTTCTAATGTTTGTAAATATTTTTTTATTTTTTGTAACTTAGTTCTTTTTTATTTTTTGTACTTTAGTTAGTTTATTTAATTGTATTTATTTGTAGGTATTGTATTTAATTAATTTATTGATAGTGTAGTGTTAGGTTTAATTGTAGATAATTGTAGGTATTGTATTTAATTAATTTATTGATAGTGTAGTGTTAGGTTTAATTGTAACTTAGGTTAGGATTTATTTTACAGGTAATTTTGTAATTATTTTAACTAGGTAGCTATTATATAGTTATTAACTATTTAATAGCTATTGTACCTGGTTAAAATAAAAACAAAGTTGCCTGTAAAATAAATATAAACCCTAAAATAGCTACAATATAATTATAATTTATATTGTAGCTATATTAGGGTTTATTTTACAGGTAAGTATTTAGCTTTAAATAGGAATAATTTATTTAATAATAGTTAATTTATTTCGTTAGATTTAAATTATATTTAAGTTTGGGGGGTTTTAGGGTTAGAGTTAGACTTAGCTTTAGGGGTTAATACATTTATTATAGTAGCGGTGAGATCCGGTCGGCAGATTAGGGGTTAATTATTGTAGGTAGGTGGAGGCGACATTGTGGGGGGCAGATTAGGGGTTAATAAATATAATATAGGGGTCGGCGGTGTTAGGGGCAGCAGATTAGGGGTACATAGGTATAATGTAGGTTGCGGCCTTGTACGGAGCTGCAGATTAGGGGTTAATAATAATATGCAGGTGTCAGCGATAACGGGGGCAGCAGATTAGGGGTTAATAAATATAACATAGTGGTCGGTGATGTTAGGGGCAGCAGATTAGGGGTACATAGGGATAACGTAGCTGGCGGCGGTGTACGGAGCGGCAGATTAGGGGTTAATAATAATATGCAGGGGTCAGCGATAGCGGGGGCGGCAGATTAGGGGTTAATAAGTGTAAGGCTAGGGGTGTTTAGACTCGGGGTTCATGTTAGGGTGTTAGGTGCAGACTTAGGAAGTGTTTCCCCATAGGAAACAATGTAGCTGCGTTAGGAGCTGATCGCTGCTTTTTTGCAGGTGTTAGGTTTTTTTTCAGCTCAAACAACCCCATTGTTTCCTATGGGGAAATCGTGCACGAGCACGTTTTTTAAGCTGGCCGCGTCCGTAAGCAACGCTGGTATCTAGAGTTGCAGTGGCGGTAAATATGCTCTACTCTCCCTTTTTGGAGCCTAACGCAGCCCTTCTGTGAACTCTAAATACCAGCGGTATTTAAAAGATGCGGGAGAAAAAAAGCCAGCGTAGCTAACGCACCCCTTTGGCTGCAGAACTCTAAATCTACCCGAAAGTTAATACATAAAAAAATTTAAAAGCTTTACCCTTGATAACTTAAACAAGTGAAAAGTAACTGATGGTCCTAGAGCCTTTAGGCTTCCCTATTAGATGCCTACTTTCTTCGAGAGCAACATCTAAATTATACCCCAGAAACACTTATTTTATCCTCTTACCATTTCATACAATTTCCAGTGTCACACACAGTGAATTTAAACTGTTTTGCTGTCAAATTCCGTAAAGGTTAGACAGTGGACCTTTGAATAAAAATGTATTGTCCAATCTTGTAACATTATCTTAGTTTTCTAAGAAACTTAGTAATATACAGTTAATTTAAAAAAAAGACTAAGCCTGCATGTACAGCCTCTGATTGGCTCACGTTTCCCGGCATGCACACACTTTATTGACAATGAAGGTTTTACATTATACCTACACACCAATCAGAATCTTGCAAGGCTCCAATATCATCTCTCTCCTGTACTGATGCTGGTGTTAAATAGAGGCAAAGGAGAATGCATATTTCAAAGTTGCTTTGCAATATATTTCAGGAACATGTAGTCCCATAACAGTTCGTATTATGATATACCTTTAAATGGACTTCTGATGCAAAAAATTGCATGTTTTAACTGATCAGAGCATGTCATTATTCCATTACTGACACTGGCAAATATGTGTTAACCCTCATAAAGGGATTACACATATAGATTAAGTTCCACTATGGTGCGCAAGCATTACGGCTCCCGAGCAGGATATGGGCTCTCATTGAACAGTATGTGCTACTGCCACTCCTGGTTGCCTCACCAGTGGTTTCAGGCTTGGGAGCTGCAACATAAAGTTGATGTGAAATACAGCCAGAAATGAGAGGGGGCGCTCTCTAACAAAAGACAGAACAGTTGCCTGATGAAACTGCGATTTTTTAGATGCCGAGAAACGCATTCCATACAGGGGGCTATATGTCTATGCCCCCTCCACTTATTGCTTGATGTTTTTATGTGATTTTTTAAAAAAAAAAAAAAACATTTTTAACAAAAGCTAAGTGCAAGCACCTTACTATTTGTTGGAACTGCATCCTGGGGCCTACTGTTCTTGGAACTCGCATCCTGTTCTCCAGTCTGAAGCCAGGACAAGGGTTAGCTGATACACCCTTAGTTATTAGCCTGCAACTACCAGCACATAAGGGTGCTATTGCTACATGTGAGTAGCCATTTGGTATCTTTGGATGTTTTTTTGCTGGTGGCATTTTTGATCTACACATGAGGTGCCCCTCTGTTTTGTGTTTATAAAGTTGATGCCGTATGAAGAGACAATCAGCTTTGAAACAGTGAGACAAGATAATTCACAGGGGCCATAAAGGGCCCAATTCTCAAAAACCTGCCGGCATGGAGAGAAATCATCAGCTTATTTTACTGAGCATTTTATTTTAAAGAAAGTGACTTAAAGGGACCTTTAATGTACCTTAAAGGGACAGAAACCCATATTTTGTTTCTGTTACGATTCAGATAGAGCAAACATATGTAATCAACTTTTCAGCTCAGCTGGCTGAGCATCATGGGAAATGTAGTTCCAAAACCCATGGAGGGCCAAGTTTGAGTATGTCTGCTATCTGAATCAGGAACGAAAAAATTTGGGTTTCATGCCCCTAACATAAAACATATTAGTGAACTCCATTTAATCAGATATACATTTCCCCCAAGGTAAATAAATGCATTTGAAGCAATCCCTCAGAGGCTCTTAATAATGACAAGGTATCTTATAAAATCTATCCGGACCAGAGAGTTTTAGAGAATTAGGCCCATAGTCTCTTTGAATTCCACATGCTAAGATCATATATTTTTTTAGATTTTACATTAACATTATCATATATATATATATATATATATATATATATATATATATATATATATATATATATATATATATATATATATATATATATATATATAAATATACAGTATATTTAAAAATAAAAAAATAAAATTTCTATGTAAAGAACTTAGAAATGTAAAATATGCATAACTTCTTTGGATTGTGCGCTTTAAGGTCTAAAGCGGTGTCAGGTTAGCGTACATGAATAATTATAGCTCATACACCTACAATAACAAGCAAAGAAGTATACGATGATAGATGCCGGTATCTTAAACTATCCAGCTATTTAAAGTAGGCAGAGTGAGCCCTTTAATGTGAGCCTAAAACTAAATTTGTGGATCAGCGTCACATGGTTTCCTATGCGTGGAAGCAAGGGGGGCGCCGAGCAGTGAACACAAAAAAGACAAATCGGTGAGAAGTAGCTGGCACAAGGACCACCAGTCGCATCTACTTTGGGCATTCACAACTTAAGGAGGTACGTGTATAGTTATACATACACTAGTATATGGAACATATAGAACTTTAAACTTTCATTGGAGAAAAGTGTATAATTTTGGATGAACATATTGGCCAGATTATAAGTTGAGCAGTATTTAATGCTCTCACTCGCACACTAACTCTCCTAGAAGTAAGCATTTTGTGCACACCTGATATTACTAGTATTACAAGTTGAAAGTAAACTGTTTTTGCACAAACGACATACTTAGGATATCGCAAGCGCAATAACATATTCCCCCATAGAAGTCAATGGAGCAAACCTGCACGCAAACCCGATCGCATATTCTCAAGTGCACTAACCCAACATGAAAATATTAATATTTCACATTCCAATGTTCTTCACATAAATACATATTTCTATATCTGATGGTATTTTGGTACACTATATATTTATATATATATATATATATATATATATATATATATATATATATATAGATGCTTATTTATAGGTAAAGATATATAAAGATATATATAAAATATATATATATACAGTGGATATAAAAAGTCTACACACCCCTGTTAAAATGTCAGGTTTCTGTGATGTAAAAAAATGAAACAAAGATAAATCATTTCAGAACTTTTTCCACCTTTAATGTGACCTATAAACTGTACAACTCAATTGAAAAACAAACTGAAATCTTTTAGGTAGAGGGAAGAAAACAAAGAAAACTAAAATAAATAGGAGTCAGTACACACCTGCCATCATTTAAAGTGCCTCTGATTAACCCCAAATAAAGTTCAGCTGCTCTACTTGGTCTTTCCTGAAATTTTCTTAGTCGCATCCCACAGCAAAAGCCATGGTCCACAGAGAGCTTCCAAAGCATCAGAAAGATCTCATTGTTAAAAGATATCAGTCAGGAGAAGGGTACAAAAGAATTTCCAAGGCATTAGATATACCATGGAACACAGTGAAGACAGTCATCATCAAGTGAAGAAAATATGGCACAACAGTGACATTACCAAGAACTGGACGTCCCTCCAAAATTTATGAAAAGACGAGAAGTAAACTGGTCTGGGAGGCTACCAAGAGGCCTACAGCAACATTAAAGGAGCTGCAGGAATATCTGGCAAGTACTGGCTATGTGGTACATGTGACAACAATCTCATGTATTCTTTATATGTCTGGGCTATGGGGTAGAGCTGCAAGACGAAAGCCTTTTCTTAGGAAGGAAAACATCCAAGCCAGGCTACAATTTGCAAAAACATATCGGAAGTCTCCCAAAAGCATGTGGGAAAAGGTGTTCTGGTCTGATGAAACCAAGGTTGAACTTTTTGGCCATAATTCCAAAAGCTATGTTTGGCGCATAAACAACACTGCACATTAACAAAAGAACACCATACCCACAGTGAAGCATGGTGGTGGCAGCATCATGCTTTGGGGCTGTTTTTATTCAGCTGGAACTGGGGTCTTAGTTAAAGGGACATTATACACTCATTTTTTCTTTGCATAAATGTTTTGTAGATAATCTATTTATATAGCCCATAAAGTTTTTTTTTTTTAATTAATGTATAGTTTTGCTTATTTTTAAATAACATTGCTCTGATTTTCAGATTCCTAACCAAGCCCCAAAGTTTTATGTTAATACGCTACTCCAGCTTGCTCCTGTTTGTGTAAAGGGTCTTTTCATATGCAAAAGAAGGGGGAGGGGGGGAGTGTCTTATTTGCCACTTGCAGTGGGCTTTCCAACTACCTTTTCAACAGAGCCAAAGTGACAGCTTCTAAGTAAGTTTTTAAACAGTTTTATACTGGATTTATATCAGTATCTGTGCATATTATTCTTTATAGTAGTGTCTATTACATGCAGTTATATGAAAATGAGTGTATACTGTCCCTTTAAGCTAGAGGGAATTATGAACAGTTCCAAATACCAGTCAATATTGGCACAAAACCTTCAGACTTCTGCTAGAAAGCTGAACATGAAGAGGAACTTCATCTTTCAGCATGACAACGACCCAAAGCATACATCCAAATCAACAAAGGAATGGCTTCACCAGAAGAAGATTAAAGATTTGGAATGGCCCAGCCAGAGCCCAGACCTGAATCCGATTGAAAATCTGTGGGGTGATCTGAAGAGGGCTGTGCACAGGAGATGCCCTCGCAATCTGACAGATTTGGAGTGTTTTTGCAAAGAAGAGTGGACAAATCTTGTCAAGTCAAAATGTGCCATGCTGATAGACTCATATCCAAAAAGACTGAGTGCTGTAATAAAATCAAAAGGTGTTTCAACAAAGTATTAGTATATGCAACCATATTATTTTTATATTTTTTCTTCCCTCTACCTAAAAGATTTCAATTTGTTTTTCAATTGAGTTGTGCAGTTTATAGGTCACATTAAAGGTGGAAAAAGTTCTGAAATTATTTATCTTTGTCTCATTTTTTTACATCACAGAAACCTGACATTTTAACAGGGGTGTGTGTAGACTTTTTATATCCACTGTATATATATATATATATATATAAGTTCCAGACAGTGTGCACTCCAGAATAAGGTGAGCATCAGCCTTGGGTGCAGCAAACTTAATCGCAATATGTCTAGAAAAAGCGCACTCCGAAGGTCTTATCAAATGTGCTGTAGTCACTTTATTTAGCGTGAACGTTTTCGAGTAAAACAACCCGTCCTCAGACAAACAGTGAATAACACATTTGATAAGACCATTGGAGTGCGCTTTTTCTGGACATATATATATAGAGAATATGTATTTAAAAATACATAGAACATATTATTCTATGTGCAGAACATTGGAAGGAATGTGAAATATTTACAGTAAATACCCACAATAATATATTATTAAATATGATTACTGCATAAATATGCTTTTACATGTTTTCATCTACTTAATTGCAAAGGGCTCAAATGCACATATATATATATATATATATATATATATATATATACTGTATATGTTTATATGTGTGTACATATGTATTTATATGTTTATATGTGTATATATGTCTATAAATATAAACATATACATACATACATTTACATCTTTAGAGATGTATATGTATGTATCTCTATGTTAAAGCCCTTTGTCTGCCTTTTTTTCTTACACCTGAGACCTCATATCTTTGAGCCCTTATAACTTTTTTGTCCAATATTTTTTCTAATCATTTTTATCAGATAGTGTTACTTTTTAATGTGTTATGTGACATTTTTTTGTTTTGCAAAACAGTTAACCAGAGCCCTAAAGACGTACTATCCTGACAAGTGTTAACTTCAATTGCACTCAAGCAATCGAGTTCACTTTCAACTTGTAATACGAGCGAAAAACTTGACGCAAACACCTGCAATAAACCCCCTTTACACTTGCGCATAATTGTTAGTGCTCCACTTCTAATCTGGCCCATTACCAGAACCTTTCTTTCGAAGCACTACTGTTTGAAAAGGTCATTTATATTTTAAGAGGTGCTGTGACTTTAATAAAATTTACTTTATAAGTGTGCACAAAATAATTTTCTTTTTCCCTGGAAATCAATTTTCTTAAAAAGACCATTTTTTTTAAAGAGTTAATTTTTTTGATTATTTATATGTTTTGAGAACAGGTCTATCTTATTATATTTAAAAAATGTAAAATACTTCTTTTTGTGTGGCTTTTAAGATTTAGAAAGTGAAAAAAACTATTTAAAGGTCTAACAGGTTACTAACATGCATTTATCCTGTATATTAGTCAATGCTATACGTTTAATAACAAAATCTATTTTGATACATAAACTCTTTAAAGTTATAGTTTCTATTTATAGCGCTTCCTTGTATTCTTTTTTTAAATATTTGTCTACTTTGGTTACTAGAAGGATTGGTACTTTATTATGAGGGTAGCTTTAATGATATCTCCAGCGCAGTGTCTTCATATTGTTTCTATTTAGATTGTATCTCTACAAACCATCCTGCATTTTGAGAGCTCCGCCCTCTTTCAGCAAACTGGAACCTTATAAAAGTCCCACTTTAGTGAGGCTCGCGCCTATCCACATCCCTGATCCATTCACTTTTTCTAGCTCTGCTCACTACCTGACTGATTCCTGTGCTCACTACCTGACTGATTCCTGTTATCATGTGAGCTCACCCTGTTGCTGTTTTGCTGCAGCTACACCTTTGGATTTAGATATTGGATTGTAATCAGTCAAAAATCATGCTGCCCAATTCTGCTAAAAACAAAAAATCATTATGGGGAGTAGATAGCAGATAGATTGTGATTGATCCATACAAGTTTAACCATTGCAAAGCATTTAAACATACAGGAAAAGTTCTATTTTGGAAGAGCAATCATTAAACCTCCCAGTCCCAAGCAGGAAACTACCATTCATTGTGCTAATCTCAGGTGGATTGCTCCTCTTTCATGCAGTTTTACCTATGTGTTTTATAAATATTCAGTAATGCATATATTATATGACATAAGAAATTAGAGCATATTGCTTCAAAACCTGACAAATATATATTTTTAGGCTTAAAGGGCTCTAAATATAAATTATTTAGTTATGTGCAGTAAAAAAAACTTTGCATTATGCTTTCATTCATAATTTTTCCCAATTTTTATGAAAATTGGAGATTTTCTCATTCTTAAAACTGGAAATGCACCCTGCTGACTTCTAACTCTGCTATCTACCTTCCCCTAATTCATATCAGCAACTGCAAAACAATGCACATTATACTAATATAATGACCGTGGCTAGCTTTGTCCTCTCCAGAAGCAATGCCTGAACAGGCTCTAAATACAGCGGTGGTGGATTGAATTTGGATATTGAAAAACAATTGCAGCAAAAAAGATGTTAATTTGTTTTAACATTTTTACAATTTAGCTGATGTTATTCTATAGCAGTACAAATATCATGTAAATACAAGGTGTTCAAGATCACTTTAAATAACAAATTCCCAAGCCCCATGGCTAGCGCTGCTCTAAAAATGAATTAAGATAAAGGTCACGTTCCCACATTATCTCTTTCAAATGAGATGCTATTGGGAATGTGTGCATTTAATGTAGGCACTTATATTAAATATATACTTTTACCCATTTGCTTCATTTACTTAAAATGACAAGTTACAAATTCCCAGAAGACTTTACAATTGATTATCTTATCAATGCTGACATCTGGCATGCCTTAAACTAATTACAAATTTGCAGATGTTAATTGTTTGATAATTCACAAATAATTGATATCTGCAGAATGGGAAAAATACCATGATTAATGATATCATTTTGCAGGCTATTACAATTACTATCATCCATCAGAACAAGGAGTTGCAGACAATACAATAGCTAGTGTAAGTAGTGACTGCTGATAGGTTTCCAATAGAAGTCAACACTAAGCGGCCCCTGATCTGCTTCCACCTCTTTGGCTTCTCCCTTGGTTAAAGGGACAGTAAAAAAAACCTTGAGATTTATATATAACATGTTTAGTTATGCATAATAAAACAACTTTGCAATATTCATTATTTATTCCCCCCCCCCCCATTTTCATGTAATTTAGCTCTGAAAATTGAGCAATTTCTAATTCCCAGAACTTAAATGGACTGTCTACACAAAAATTATTATTTTTTAAAAAGATAGATAATGCCTTTACTACCCATTCCCCAGCTTTGCACAACCAACATTGTTAGATTAATATACTTTATAACATTTAAAACCCTAAATTTCTGCCTGTTTCAAAGCTTAATCACATGCTTTTGTGTTTGCTTTTTACAACAGGATACTGCTAGTTCATGTGGGCCATATAGATAACAATGGCCCAGAAAACGAGTTTTGCGTTAGAGGCTATGTGGTGCTAATGAGCAGTTTTTTCTCACCGCTCACTTACCTACAGCGCTGGTATTGCGAGTTTTTACAAACCCGTCGTTAAAAGGCAAGAAGTGAGCGTTGAGCAAAATTTTGCTCATTACCGCACTCCAATACCAGCGCTGCTTAAGTCAGCGGTGAGCTGGTTGTACGTGCTTGTGCACGATTTCCCCATAGGAATCAACGGGGAGAGCCGGCTGAGAAAAAGTCTAACACCTGCAAAAAAGCAGCGTAAAACTCACTAACACAGCCCCATTGATTCCTATGGGGAAATAAAAGTTATTTCTACACCTAACACCCTACCATGAACCCCGAGCCTAAACACCCCTAATCTTACACTTATTAACCCCTAATCTGCTGCCCCCGACATCGCTGACACCTACATTATAGTTATGAACCCCTAATCTGCCACTCCGGACACCGCCGCCACCTACTTTATATTTATTACCCCTAATCTGCTGCCCCCAACATCGCTGACACCTACATTATATTTATAAACCTCTAATCTGCCGCCCCCCCATTGTCGCAGCAACCTACCTACACTTATTAACCCCTTTAAGTGACGTCATCCAAGATGGCGTCCCTTAGATTCCGATTGGCTGATATAATTCTATCAGCAAATCATAATTAAGGTAGAAAAAATCCTATTGGCTGATGCAATCAGCCAATAGGATTGAAGTTCAATCCTATTGGCTGATTGGATCAGCCAATAGGATTGAGCTCACATTCTATTGGCTGATTGGAACAGCCAATAGAATGCAAGCTTAATCCTATTGGCTGATCCAATCAGCCAATAGGATTGAACGTCATCAGCCAATAGGATTTTTTCTACCTTAATTCCAATTGGCTGATAGAATAATATCAGCCAATCGGAATCTAAGGGACGCCATCTTGGATGTTGTCACTTAAAGGTACCTTCATTCATCTTTAGTCGTCGGATGAAGAGGATGCTCTGCGTCGGATGTCTTGAAGATGGACCCGCTCCACGCCGGATGGATGAAGATAGAAGATGCCGTCTGGATGAAGACTTCTGCCCGTCTGAAGGACCACTTCACCCGGCTTGGATGAAGACTTCTCCCGGCTTCGTTGAGGACTTCGGCCCGGCTTGGATGAAGACTTCTCCCGGTAAGTCGATCTTCAGGGGGTTAGTGTTAGGTTATTTTAAGGGTGTATTGGGTGGGTTTTATTTTTAGGTTAGAACTTTGGGCTGCAAAAGAGCTAACTGCCCTTTTAAGGGCAATGCCAATACAAATGCCCTTTTCAGGGCAATGGGGAGCTTAGGTTTTTTTAATAGTATTTTATTTGGGGGTTGGTTGTGTGGGTGGTGAGTTTTACTGTTGGGGGGGTTGTTTGTATTTTTTTTTTACAGGTAAAAGAGCTGATTAATTTGGGGCAAATCCCCGCAAAAGGCCCTTTTAAGGGCTATTGGTAGTTTAGATTAGGCTAGGGTTTTTTTTTATTTTGGGCGGCTTTTATATTTTGATAGGGCTATTAGATTAGGTGTAATTAGTTTAAAAATCTTGTAATTTGTTTATTATTTTATGTAATTTAGTGTTTGTTTGTTTGTTTGTTTTGTACTTTAGCTAATTTAATTTAATTAATTTAATTATAGTGTAGTGTTAGGTGTTAGTGTAACTTAGGTTAGGTTTTATTTTACAGGTACTTTTGTATTTATTTTAGCTAGGCAATTAAATAGTTAATAACTATTTAATAACTATTCTACCTAGTTAAAATAAATACAAACTTGCCTGTAAAATAAAACTATTAGCTATATTGTAGCTAGCTTAGGATTTATTTTATAGGTAAGTATTTAGTTTTAAATAGGAATAATTTAGTTAATAGGAATATTTATTTAGATTTATTTAAATTATATTTAAGTTAGGGGGTGTTAGGGTTAGACTTAGGTTTAGGGGTTAATAACTTTAATATAGTGGCGGCGACGTTGGGGGCGCCAGATTAGGGGTTAATAAATGTAGGTAGGTGGCGGCAATGTTAGGGACGGCAGATTAGGGATTAATAATATTTAACTAATGTTTGTGAGATGGTAGTGCGGCGGTTTAGGGGTTAATATGTTTATTATTGTGGCGGCGACGTTGGGGGCGGCAGATTAGGTGTTAATAAGTGTAGGTAGGTTGTGGCGACATTGGGGGCAGCAGATTAGGGTTAATAAATAGTATGAAGGTGTCAACGATATTGGGGGCAGCAGATTAGGGGTTCATAAATATAATGTAGGTGGCGGCGGTGTCCGGAGCGGCAGATTTGGGGTTAAAATTTTATTATAGTGTTTGCAATGCGGGAGGGCCTCGGTTTAGGAGTTAATAGGTAGTTTATGGGTGTTAGTGTACTTTTTAGCACTTTAGTTATGAGTTTTATGTTACGGCGTTGTACCATAAAACTCCTAACTACTGACTTTAGAATGCGTTACGGATCTTGGAGGTAGAGGGTGTACTGCTCACTTTTTGACCTACCAGGACAGACTCGTAATACTGGCGCTATGAAAGTTCCATAGAAAAAAGACTTTACGATGTTTACTTAAGTCGTTTTGCGGTAATGCCAAAGAAGTGTGCGGTGCCTCTAAACCTGCAAGACTTGTAATACCAGCGGACGAAAAAAAGCAGCGTTAGGACCTCTTAACAGTGCTTTTTTACCCTAACGCACAAGGAGTTATTTGAGAGTTAGCACAACACAGTGCTAAATGCAACTCAATAGATTTTAAATAGTCACAGTCATGTGATCAGGGGGCTGTCAGAAGATGCTTAGATACAAGGTAATCACAAAGGTAAAAAGTATATTAATATAACTGTGTTTGTTATGCAAAACTGGGGAATGGGTAATAAAGAGATTTTCTATCTTTTAAAACAATAAAAATTCTATTGTAGAGTGTCCATTTAAATTGCACCGTTGACTTCTCAAGGCTAACTCTGCTTTATTTCTTTCCCTAATTGGCTTTATGAGATAACAACTGGTAAACACTGTACTCTATACTAACATTATAGTCAGAGCTAGTCCTTTTAGTATGCTGAGTAAAGCCGGGATTGGCTCATCTAAATAAGCAAATGGTGGGTGGAGTTCGGCTATTGATTAATAATTGCGGTAAAAGGGAAGTTATTGTGTTTTAATAACATTAAGACTTGGCTTATATGTTATTCTATAGCAACACAACAGAAATGTCTTGTAATTACAAGGTGCTTACTGTCCCTTTAATCCCCCAACACTCCACATATGTCATATCACCCCCATCAATTTTAAGTCATATTCACTCCATAAATTTCTTACAATCTCAGGCCAGAGATGCATGGAGGGTTGTGCACTCCCACTAGATAACCAGGTATATTTTATTTGTAATAATTTCTTCAACGAAGTTACAAAGAAAAGGACCTATGACTATTAGATAGTCCTATAGAAAGACAGGGAACACAGCACTCTTTTAAACACTTTTTTATTATTGCATTAATACAGTTCTAAACTCCTGAACTGCAACAAAATGAGCATTTACAGGTATCATAAAAAGATATACATCATATTATATACAAAACACAAACACACCCAAAGCAGTCATTCAAGAAGCAAGTACAACCTCCTATATGCGTCTAGACGCTGAAAAAACAACCTAAGTCAAGAATCACTTTAAAACAACCTATATGGCCTTAATACGTTCATATTGCAGACTTAAAGTAATCAGCGCTGATACTCAAAACAACACCAAAAAAGTGTGCTGTTAGGAAGATAGACACATCCAATGATATCAAAAATAGGAGCCAGCAATCTGTCAAAAGGTCCTCCAAGTAATTATCACACTGTGTCAGTAAGGGTTAATAAGAAAGCAAGCAGACAAGTTAAATAAAAAACAGCAAGCCAGTCCAAAGTAAGTCAGTTGTATAACTTTCCGACTTCGTGTAAGAACAATTGCAGATCATACAGTAATGTGATAACAAGTGGGGATCGTTACCTTCCGCAACTCGGCTTCATACGTTACACCGCTATATTTCAAAATGGAGCAATTACCTCCTACCCAGTGGCGTAGCGTGGGTTGCCAGCGCCCAGGGCAAGGCAAGTATTGCGCCCCCTACACCTATACCCACACAGTCATACACATATGCATACACCTATACCCACACACATGCATACACTGTGATACTCAGCAACCTATACTCAGCAACGATACTCAAGCAGACATATAGTGGAGTATAAGTGTTAGAGTAGCCTGTGACTTGAGTCTCACAACATTTTTAGGTAGGCAATTCAAATCTTGAGCATTAACAATGGAAGCATAATCAGAGTTTATACACTATAAACTTCTATGTGGTCATGCTTACTTCTATTACAGTTACAGTATGTGCAGAGCGCTCAAAGGGAAATAAAATTAAAAGATGGAGATTCAGCAGATGCCAAGACTTAGACAACTTACTCTGTAACTAAACAGTTAACCAGAGGATTCCTAGTCAATTAGCCTCTGCAGACACCGGAGCTAAAAACATAACTTCGTTCTCACACACTGTGATCTTGTAGAAGGCAGCAGGATCATATTTCACAGAGCAGAGTGTGAGAAGTCAGATTTTTTAGCTCCATTGTCTCCAAAGGCTAATAGATTGCCGTGGTAACCTGTGCAGGGTGAGAAGATCTGTGCTGTGTTATGTAGCTGCGTACCCTGACAGCTTATTTTCATAAGCAGGTGCACAAATCGTGCTGGTATTATTTGTTTCTTTGGTGCATGGAAAGGGAAAAAAACTTGTACTAAAGTTCAGCTTTGTTGAAAAATGAGTTGTTAATTATTAAAGGCTCATTTGTCAACAAAGCTAAACTTTAGTACAAGTTTTCTTCCCTTTTCATGCACCAAAGAAACAAATAATACCAGCACGATTTGTGCACTGACTACAACAGAACAATGTCAGGAGACTTGTTAGTGAAATGCCTCTACTGAGTCTGCGTTCATATAAGCTTGAGACCTGGATAGTTGGGGATGACGAACCTCCACAATAGTAAAAGCAAAACATCTGCATGTTGTATGCCCATGCAGGAATCCAAAGAATTCAGCTGCCTGAGATTCGTAACTCACTGTGTTTCAGAGGTGGGTGACGGATCTTCCTGCTCAACTGCTGTACTGCACTGTGCACACAGGAAGCTGTTAACCACTTCCTGTGTGCACAGTGCAGTCTCTCTTTGTCCACACTTCACTCCTTACATCGCACGCGGAGCCATGAGAGCCGAAAGAGCGCTTACACCCCCAGCCCCCCCTCTGAAGTTAACACACAATAAAATACATTTTAATCTATAAAAAAAAAAAAGAAGACCTTTCTTGAATGTTTCCTCCCTTAGTGCTGCATCTGCCTGCAGTACAGAAGGGACGATGTGAGGCAGTGAATGCGCAAATTTTGCGCCCCTAAGAATTATGCGCCCGGGGCAGCCGCCCCTGTGGCCCCCCCCACGCTACGCCACTGCTCCTACCTAAAGCCTTTATTCCCTCCTTTACCAGACCTCTGTTTACCGCAAGTTCCTTAAGACTTTAGTACTTCGTGTATACTTGTTCCGTAGTTGTACATGAGGCAGTCATGCTGTGCTTGGTGTCGCCGCTCGCTTTCTTTTTCCCATGACACTCAGTATGTTACTTTTTTTTGTGCTTGCTGTTTTTTATTTAACTCGTCTGCTTGCTTTCTTATTGACCCTTACTGAAGCAGTGTGCTAATAACTGGCTCCTATTTTTGATATCATTGGATGTGTCTATCTTCCTAACAGCACACTTTTTTGGTGTTGTTTTGAGTATCAGCGCTGATTACTTTAAGTCTCCGATATGAACTTATTAAGGCCATATAGGTTGTTTTAAAGTGATTCTTGACTTAGGTTGTTTTTTCAGCGTCTAGACGCATATAGGAGGTTGTACTTGCTTTTTGAATGACTGCTTTGGGTGTGTTTGTGTTTTGTATATAATATGATGTATATCTTTTTATGATACCTGTAAATGCTCATTTTGTTGCAGTTCAGGAGTTTAGAACTGTATTAATGCAATCATTAAAAAGTGTTTAAAAGAGTGCTGTGTTCCCTGTCTTTCTATAGGACTATCTAACAGTCATAGGTCCTTTTCTTTCTAACTTTGTTGAAGAAATATTGTTTGTAAGGGTCTGCACCATATAAGGTTATTTTACCTATTGAACTAAAAACACTTCCTATGAAGAATATGTACATCTAAAAGTAATTTTATTTGTAATAAATTTATAGAGATGTGCATTCAGAGGTTTTGTGAACTTCTGAATGCGGAATAAGGCGGCCTAAATTCATTCTTGTGCAGCAATGAAACTAGCTGAACGGCATGAAGGGCCGCCTTCCCCATTTGGAAGTTCACAAAACCTCTAAATGCACATCTCTTTTTCACACAGACCTCACAGCAACAAGCAATCCTACAGGCTCTCTGCAAACATACATTTAAAGATCCCTTTCTGCAAACAAACATCTGAAGACCTCACTGCAACAAGCAATCCTACAGGCTCTCTGCACGTACTAGCCCACCAAGCCTCCCTCCACCTCCCACCCTGGTGTTTACCTTAATATATAAACACCTAACAGCAATTAGGTGCACCTGTCACTAATGATCCAGTATAGAGACACTACTTCACAATCACAGCCTCTGAACTGACACTTTATCATATTCTGTTACACTTTCCAACCCTCATTTACTCACCACACATTTCACTCTCTCTCAGTTAACACTGCCTTATATCAGAATAATTTCCCTTCTCCCTTTCCTTCTGTGCCCATTCCCTCTCCTTTAGATTGTAAGCTTGAGAACCTCTCTACCTGTAGGCCACTTTGTATTTAAAGTGAACTACTACTGATTGTGCTCAAGGGCAGGGCATTCCTCTCCTTTTGTATAACTCAATTATTTCACCTACAACTGTAATGTACCCCAATATTGTACTTGTTTGTGTATTTAATGCATCCCTGTAATGTTCCATTATTTCTTGTATAGCGCTACGTAATCTGCTGGTGCTTTACAAATACCTGATAATAATAATCTCTAAAAACTAATAAATAAAACAACTGGAGAGCTAACCCTCACAATGTGATGCCCCAGCCCTTTTGCCCTAGATATAGGCCTAGTTCTAGGCCAAACGTTATACTGCCTTCAGCTAAATCTAGAAGCATAAACTGCCAACAACAAAACAAACCAATAGTGCAGGAAGCTCACAAGTGAATACAAATCAGATGCTTTAGTCAGTTCAGTCAACACTTGTAACTCAGAAAGTTATTATTCAGATTGCAGAATGGTAAGGTACATTTCTTAATCTATGATCCCAAAGTCACAGGGGCATACTATTTATATCAGAGATCTCATATGGGAAATCCATTAAGCTGCAGCCATCTTGGTATAGTAACTTCAGCATATACTGTCTATCACAATAGCTATCCTGAGTGCAGAATTAAAAAAACATGGCAACATCAATATTCTAGTACCTGGATTTCCCTTTTGTTGAACAGGTATACACAAAACATAGCAGGTCACTTAAAATTGTATGCAGATTCAGAAAGGTTTCCTTCCAAATAAATTAAGGAACAATTTAAAATGAAGGTCCTAGTTAAAGGGACAAAAAAAAGTCTTTCATTTAGATAGTGAGTCAAATTCCAATTTACTTTTATTATCAAATTTACTTCCTTCTCTGTATCCTTTGTTGAAAAGCACACAAGACGGTGTATGAGCATGCACATGACTGAAGCAATGTATGGCTGCAGTTTAATAACTATGTTTCATTTGCAAGAACAGTAGGTGGCAACAGTGTTTCCTGGTATGTACTGCTCCAGTGCGCACACTGCCTATCTACATATCGCTTCATAAATGAACCCCACGAGAACAAAGAATTTTGATAATAAAAGTAAATTTAAATCTTTTGAATTGAAAACATCTAAATCATGAAAGAAAAATGTTCTTTAATTTTCACATTCAAGGTTTATAACACCACAACTCTCAAAATTATATTTTGAAATATGGTTCCTAATTATTATGCTCAATCGTGATGCGCTTACACGAAATAAGGCAACCACCGCAAATCTTAAAATCTGATCAAATTAGAGAAGGTGATAAAACTGCTGCAGCTACTACCTGATAAATAGCTGCAATTCTAGGGTATTCCTTTAACTGAAGATAAATACAAAGAAAAAGTCCTTATTAATATGAGAGTGGGGGTTGGGGTTATGGTTCGGTGCCCCCTTTCAAGTGGAAAATGAATAGACCACCGTAAAACCCTTTTTTTTCTTCTTTTTTTTTAAATTATATTTTTTTCTTTTGTTTTACACATAACAATATGGAGGATACAAGGCATACATGGCATTGCTTTAAGGATCAATGTAATTCTAGACACAAACCGCTTTTTAAAAAGTTCTTTCCATTTTTAGTTGAGCGTCTAGTGTGTTCAATTCTGATTTCCAGGTTTAAGCGAAAGTCCAATAAACCTTATCATCCTTAATTCCTAATCATACCATAATATGCCAGATTCATAAAGGATCATTAATGAGTCCATCATATTCATCCAATATTATAAAAATTAACAATAAACTTGAGTAAACAATAAAACTTGAATTAAAAAAAAAGAACATATGTTAACCTTTTTTAGTTTGAGTGATTATACCTTTTTTGCCGCTAAGATGTTGCTTGTGAAATAATAGTATGTTGTGGGTTGTCCTGAGGAAATTAATCATAATGGGAAGGATACCTTGATAACTATATGAGGATTTCCTGTTGCTGTTTTAGGGGAGTGGTCAAGTTTAAGTGGTTAAATTTACTTTTGAGGATTAGTAAGGGATTCTCAGAGAAACAGTATGTTGTGGTATGCATCTAAATTATTGTATGTTAGATAATGGTATCTTTCTAATTTGAGGTTATTGTGGATTTCTTCTATCCACATCTGAGTAGTGGGGATCGTATATTTTTTCCACAATCAAGGGATTAGTTTGTTTGCACTGTTTATCATAAGTTGACAAAGTTTTTTGTGGGGTTTGGATTGTAGTTTAGGGTATTTGTGGAATAAGAATAATAGTGGATCTGTTGGTATAGGGGTTCCTATTGTGTCTTGTATGTATTGTGATACCTCCTTCCAAAAGGGTTGTAGTTTAGAGCATGACCACTATATAAGATATAATGATCCCTCTTGTTTGCAGTGTCTCCAACACTGGTTATTATTATTATTATTATTATTCTTTATTTATAAAGCACCAACAGATTCTGCAGCGCTTCTCATGGGCACAAGGATAACAGTACAATTGAGAAACAATATAATAAAAGACAAAATTTTACCGACAAATACAGGGGGAATTGAGGGCCCTATTTCCGTGGGAACTAATCTAGATGGGTAGGAGGATGGGAAACAGGAGGTGGGGACTGCAAAAGTGAGAATAATATAAGTGAGGAGATAGATGAGGGCAACTGTTAGTTAAGTGAAGTTAGTTTGTTAATGAGTCGGTTGATAAGCTTCCCTGAACAAAAAGGTCTTTAAGGAACATTTAAAGGAGGAGAGGTTAGGGGCAAGTCTAACAGCTCGAGGTAGTGCGTTCCAGAGGGTTGGTGCCGCACAAGAGAGAAGTCCTGTAGTCTAGCATGAGAGGAGGTGATGGTAGAGGATGCAAGAAGCAGGTCATTGTTGGATCTTAGGGGTTGGATGAGTGTGGAAATAGGTATTTCAATCTTTGTGGAGTTAGGTGCCACCTAGTCAATAACTTAGTGTTGGTTTCCAGAAGTTCGGAAGAGAAGGCTAACTTATGTATGTTAAAAAATAGTATTCTAATCTTGTATTGACAACAAGTAGGGCAGCTCCTTATCCCATGATTTGGTGAAAGTGGGAAGGTTCTCTGCTTTAAGTTTGTTTAGAAGTTTATATGTTAGTGAGATTATGTGATGTATTGGTGAAGAGGAACTACACAACTTTTCAAATGGAGTCTGAGTTCTGGTCATTTTGCTCCTTTGTAAGGAGTGTGTAAAATGGTTAAGTTGATGATACCTTAACCATTTTGTAAGAAACCCGTTGCCTAGGTGTTCTAAAAGGTGTTTGGGTAGAAGGCTGTTATTTTCTACTAACAAATACATCAGAAGGAGTAGGTGTATATCTTTTGGCCCTAACGGGGTGGTGTTAATACCAGGTTGAAAGCTATTGTTATGCAGAATAGGTGTTAGCGGGGAGGGTTTTGAGGAGATACCGGGGTGTTTTTTGTTTTTTTTAATTTCATCTGTTTATTGGAAAAGTATAGATATATAGGTACAGATATATATCTTACAAAACATAATTATATCTAAATAGAAATATATATTTAAAAATAAAAAGAACATGTTCTTCAATGTCAAGAACATAAGAATGTAAAGTCTTAGGGGTAGATTTATCAAATGTCGGGCGAACATGATCCGCTGTAGCGGATCATGTCTGCCTGACATCGATTAATGCTGACAGCATACATTGTCAGCATTTATCATTGCACAAGCATTTCTTGTAAAATGCTTGTGCAATGCCGCCCCCTGCACATTCGCGGCCATTCGGGCGCTAGCAGGGGGTGTCAATCATCCCGAAAGTATCCGATCAGGATGATTGCTGTTCGCCACCTCAGAGGTGGTGTATGAGTTAAGGAGCAGCAGTAAGCTTCTTAACTTCAGTTTCAGGCAGACCTAAAACTTCGGGGTAGATTGCAGCATCCACTGCTTAAAAAATCTGCCCCATGATCTCAAGCTGAAGGGTAGTAGATTTAGGAGTAATTTGTTGTAAGCACTTCTTTACAAAAAGGATGATTCACGAGCAATAAGGGGTATTTCAAGGTGTTTGTAATCAAGTAGCACGCGTATTACAAATTGAAAGTAAACTTGATCGCTCAAGCGCAACTGAATTTAAAAGGACTCCATCATCAAAAAATATTTTTTAATTCAGTTATATACATTGATTGAAAACTTTATTTGTTGTGTAAAATTAATTTCCATGAAGGTATTTGAGTTATTACATGTCAAAGTGCTGTCTTGGGAGCATCCATTTTAAAAGGTCTACTTGACTATATTTGTCAAATTCTAACTATAGGCAGTACATATTACCTTAGTACATGTAATAAAATGGCAGCTAATGCTAAAACAGTACCGTCTACCTTACATTATTATTATATTATTACATTATTATTATATTCTTTTTCCTTTTTTGTTATATCCACTGTGGGCTGTGCTAACCATCAGGTTTAGAATGCATAAACATGTTAGGTTTCTAACTAGTGCTTTTATTTTTTTAAATTGCATATATTCACAATATATATATATATATATATATATATATATATATATATATATATATATATATATATATATATATATATATATATATATATATATATATATAGTATATACTGTAAATATATGCAATTTAGTCCTCTCAAAGAAATAAAAACACTAGTTAGAAACCTAACATGTTTATGCATATAAATAAATATAAATACAGTATATATAAAATATTGAGAGAAAAAAATCTGATTTATTTACATTTTTTTATAAATAAAGTTAAGGGGTACAGGGTCATGTGGTTTTCAGAGGGGGTGCAGGACCAGGGTATCTGTCTGATGCCTGATGTAGGTATGTGACAGAGGGGCTATAGGGTCTGATCTGACGTCTCGTGTGTATATGACTAACAGGTAATACAGGGTCAGAAGTCTAAGCACATAGGGACAAGGGGTCTTTATGTGGAGATAGGACTCTCAGAGAGGCTCCAAGGTAAGGGAATATCATGCTTTTTTGAGGCTATATGGCTGGGAAAAAACTGCATTGTAATTTAAGTGTGATATGAGGTTTATTTAAAAGTGCATAAATCATACAGGTTCAGTTAGAAAATATCACCAATGAAAAGTATAAAAATGCAAACTGTGATTAATAATTTGAGCTGTTTGGCAGTTATAGGGTTATATAAGGAAAAGCTGTGTGAGACTGGGTTGTGTGTGTACATAAGTGACTTACTTTATTAACAGGAAGCGATGGTACACAGAGGAGTAAAGAGTAAGCAGTAGAAGTGTGAGGAGGGCCACAGAATGGAGCAATACTAGTAATTAACTGAAGCACACAGTTTTAGATGTAATGAGGGAGTGGTGTAGTTTGGTGCACAACATAACAGGAGTGAGAAACTGCAGAGTTATGTGCTGAAAGATTGAGGTGTCTGTAGATGGTAAATGTGGATGCAGAGGACAGATAATAAATTCTGCTGTGCTAAAAGACACTTGTTTTTTGATGAAGTTATGCAATATGAAAAAAAAAATTGAACTGAAACGATTTTGTGGCAATACTAAATGTGAAATAAATAGAACAGCACCACCTACTGGTCAAACTGAATAACACGTGTGTCTCAATACTTAGAATTAAAGGGACACTGAACCCAAATTGTTTCTTTCTTGATTTAGATAGAGCATGCAATTTTAAGCAACTTTCTAATTTACTCCTATTATCAAATTTTCTTCATTCTCTTGGTATCTTTATTTGAAATGCAAGAATGTAAGTTTAGATGCCGGCCCATTTTTGGTGAACAACCTGGGTTCTTGCTGATTGGTGGATAAATTCATCCACCAATAAAAAAGTGCTATCCAGAGTTCTGAACCAAAAAAGAAGCAAAGATGGCTTCTTTTTCAAATAAAGATAGCAAGAGAATGAAGAAAAATTGATAATAGGAGTAAATTAGAAAGTTGCTTAAAATTGCATGCTCTATCTGAATCACGAAAGAACAAATTTGGGTTCAGTGTCCCTTTAAGGTAGTACTCATGCAATTTTGTGCCTGGCTGGGCATACTATGCAGTCGAATTGGCAGCAATCAATTTGACTACCTCATGTGTTTTAATAAAAAATACATAAAGGGGCATTTTGAAAACAAACAGTGACCCCCCTAAACAAATCCTACATAAGTAATTTATCTATAGGGTAAATATGCATTTGCAATAAGAGGGTTCCTTTAATTTTCTACAGGTTATCCCGTCCTCAGAGCTCTGGTTACCTGTTGCGCTCAAATAAAAAGGATCACAACAGAACAGGGATGCCTGGGATTACCAAAAATCGAAGATTACAATATTAGATTGGCATAGAGGCGGAGAACACAAAGCTTGAGTCTCTATAGACTCTAACATCCTTAAAGCTCCACTTGTACACGCATTATGCTGGGTACCCAAAGACCTGAGACCACCACAATGCCAACAGTTAGAAATTCATAAACACCTATTCAAAAATTGGGACAACATTTCAATCACTAAACCTCATATAACTTCGGGTAGATCACCATTATTCCCTATAGTACTATACGCTGAAATGATCAGGGGACTAGACAGAGGATTTAAAAGACTGACCGAATGGAGTTACACAATTCCTTTATGCAGATTTATAGAAGGTGGAAAATTGTTAGAAAGACACAAACTTGACAATGTGGCAGACGAGAGATTCACAAGTTGGCTAAAATATGCACAATTATATCACTTCATACACCTTCATCACCTTCATAAGGGCTGACTACAACAGTGCAACTCTTGGCAGGGCCCTCTACCCATTTGATCCCTATAATTGTTTTGTTGTACTCCCCCTTTGTTTATAGAGCTGCAGAATCTGTTGGCGCTCTACAAATAACCGATAATAATAATATAATAATACACACATCACCACATAAAACATATCTACTATGACCCCTTACACCCTTTGAGGTCCTATGTGACAAAGGCATCCCAATTCAAAACCCACTATCATTATCTAGGAAGTTATTGTTAGAACACCATAAAACACACTTACCACCCTATGCAGCCAAATGGTCTAAATACTCAATAAGGATAAAAGGATTGGGATAGAATATTTAAATTTACCAAAAAATCATCAACATTCCCACAGATCCTGGAAATTAATTATAAAATATTACTTCGCTGGTACCTCACCCCGACTAGACTAAATACTATATATCCTGAATCTTCACGTAATAGTTGGAGGGGGTGTGGAGAGTGTGGCAGCCTGGTGCATATGTGGTGGAACTGTAATAAAATAAAACCCCTATGGAAAGAAGAAGAACACAACTTTCAATCTATCCTGGGGAAAAATTTAAATTAACCCAGAAAATTGCGTTGCTAAACGATATTCCTAAACTCCCCTGTAAAACCAAATCCCTCCTTCTGCAGATAGGACTCAATGAAGCTAGATCATTAATAGCTCAAGCATGGAAAACACCTGAGTCTCCTTATAGAACTAAGTGGCTGGATAGGGTGACAGAGCTCCTAGGCCTAGAAGAAAATAGACACCTCAAACGTAACAAGCTAAAATCTTTTCTAGATACCATTTTTTTGGGGAGGAATCCCTCCAATCTCTCACTAACACCATCCCTAACTCTGACACCCCTACTCCACAATAACAACAGGGAAACAATAGCAAAAAAGGAACCTCTTGCCTCGGGACGTGAGACTACTCCATCTACCTCTCTAATCTCCCTCCTTGCCCTCCCTGATAACCCCTATATACCCACCCTCCCTAGGAACTCTGCTATTCTCTTCAGCAGCTTGCTATCTAGAATCAAACTCCTATTGTTTTCAAATATTATTGTTATTCTGGATAAAATTTGGCAAATTGAAAATACACTGCAGAAGAGAGTGACAACAGATCTACTCCAACGAAACTCCACATCTATATATATGGACACACGTGAATGGGACAATCGGTAGAATAGAAGCACAACAATGAGCATAAGTATTGTGTTATTTGTTTGTTATGAGTTACTTGTTAATTTTTTCTATTGTAACTCGACTAAGGCTTTGTAACAACATTCTCAAACTGACATTTCTTTGCCTGAATATACAATGCAAATAATAATAAAAATAATGAGAAAAAAAAGGGTCACAAAATACATCAAAAATACATTTCACAGTATCTTTACACTCATAATAACACTGACTGATAAAAAAAGTGCAATAAAAATCTATAAGAGCTCAAATATATGGGGTCTAAGGTGTTAGGGGAAAAAAAGGCTGCAAAGAGCTTTAGCATAGAGATACACGCATACACATGTCTATATATATATATATACAGTATACAGCAGAAGTGAGTAGACCCCAGTGCAATATCACTTAAATGTCAAATGATTCAAAATTGTATAATCAGTAACTGCATTACTTCTAAGTTTTACAGTACGGTATTTGCTCTTATGTAAAATTAAAAACTAACAGTTTAGATTTACTTTATTAAAAATACAGGCCCCACAGCAGGAACTCAATGCAACTAAAGTCAGTGCACCTTTCATTACTGAGATTCAAATCTATTATTTTTTCAATACTTTGTATATCCACCTTTATTTTTGATGACTGACTCAATCCTCCTCGCATGGAGGATACCAGTGTCGGACAAATTTCTGGAGAGATGTTCTGTCATTCTTCAGATAAGTTTTTTTCAGACGCTCTTTGCTGGAGGGGTTGTGTTTCTTTACTTTTCTCTTTAAAATACCCTAAAGGTGTTCTATTGAATTCAAGTTAGATGACATAATTGGCCATGTCATAGTTTTCACTTTTCTCTCCTTTAGAAACTCCTTTGTGATTTTGGAAGTGTGCTTTGGATTGTTATCATGCTGGAATATTCATTCTCTGGCAAAATTCTGGAGACTGGGAGCCATCTTGTCAGCCAATATTTTGGTATATCACAGTCATACATGGTGCCATCTATAAATGTCATCCCCCGAACACCTTTTGCAGTCATGCAGCCCCATATCGTCACACTCCCATCTCCATGCTTCACTGTTGGGACTATGCATTCACTGTAATAATCCTGACCAGTTTCACACCAAACATGCTGCACCCAATCTGAGATGAAAACTTGTATCTTGGTCTTGGTCATCTTACCAAAGAATGTGCTCCCAGTATTCATCAGACTTTTCATGTTGTTTAGCAAAGTTTTGTGCCGAAGACGAAGCAAGAATTTTTTCCTTGGATGCTGTCCATAGAAGTTCACATTATGCAATGTCCTTAGCACTGTCTGAGCTGTCACAGAAACTCCAAATTCTATTGATAATCCATGAGCCAAATCTGAAGCACTTGCCTGTTTTTCAGAGCTAGATTGTGCAAGTAGCGCACTGTCTGTGGCGTCATTTTAGGAGGACAGCCACCACGGCTCTGATTTTTGGCACTGTGTATTGTTCTATATCTCCTGATTACTGCTGCAACTGCATTCTGACTGATTTTTAGTTGATCACCGATCTTCCTGTATCATTTTCCAATCAGATTTTTCAATTCCTCTGGCAATTCTTGCAGACTTGCAGATAGACACAGCCCATTGGTTCAAAAATGAGAATGTTCTAGTAACTATGTTCATGCAATTAGGCTAATTGGAAATTGCAGGTGTACTCAATTTTGTTTCAGTGATCTAACTTGTGTGTCAGTGACCATGGGTGTATTCCATTTAGCTGCATTAAGTTTCTACTTTTGGGCCTGTATTTTCAATAAAATCTTTCTAATGCATTTGTTTTAGATTGTTTATAATGGGAAATACTCTACTTATCAACTTAAAAAAAATTCTTTATTATTAAGAGGTGATACAATTTTGAATAATTTGATATTAAAGTGATATTGCCCAGGGTTGTACTCTTTTCTGTTGTATATTGTATATATGTGTGTGTGTGTGTGCATATATGTATTTATATATTTATGTATCAGACATACATAAAAATATATATTTCATAATAAAAAGTACATTTTTTTCTATGTGAAGAACATAGGAATGTAAAATATGTGTTTTGAGCAGTGCATTTCTCAATTTAGATCTTAACGTGGTCGGGTTAGCCCACATGAGAACTTAGGATTCTTAAGGCGTGTTATTAAAATATTACATATAAAATATTAATACAAATGTATATAAATTATTATAAATTAATAAACATACTGTATGTTTATTAATTTTGTATAATTTATATAATAATGGGCCGTAAGAATCCTAAGTTCTCATGTGGCCTAACCCGACCACGTTAAGATCTAAATTGAGAAATGCAATGCTCAAAACACAGATTTTACATTCCTATGTTATATTTTACATTTCTAAGTTCTCATGTAAAATGTTGTCATGCAGGTCGATATATACAGTAGTCAGAAAATAGATAAATAAGATAGTCCCTGTGTCTGCTGAAATCAATGTGAGACTTAGTTTAAAAATATAAATAAATAAACCAATCCATTATATTTAGAAAGCTACTGTGTGGTTCAGTGTATATAAACACAGCTATTTGTGAAGATTGGTTTTCTTAAAGCTAGTCACTGTAATTTAAAGTAACCCCTCCATTTGTTAGAGTTTCTACCGTATTTACATGTTTCGTGCCTATACTGGGCACTTAATCATAGGAGTGAGGTTTTTAGAGATTCACGGGTGAATTACAACAATACAAAATATGTTTCTTAGATTTAGAACTTACAGGTAACCCAGAGAAAGGTATTATATTGACAGATACATACCGAAAACCAACGGCTGGAAATACTATACTCCATGCCAAATCATGCCATCCCCCAGACCTTATTCGATCAATTCCCAAGGCTCAGTACATTAGAATGAGGAGAAACACCAACTCCAATGAGAAATTTAACTTGCAGTGTAGAGAGCTCACCAACAGACTTAAACAGAGAGGATATTCGACAAAAATCCTTAATGAATCTTTTGAGCAGATTAAACATAAAACCCAAAGTGAAATGATTACTAAAAAGAGAGTAAGGATAAAATTATGTTCACCACTGAATATTCAAAACAATTCAATGATATTAGAGCCATTCTCAGAAAACATTTACATATATTGAAAGAGGATGAATCTCTGGGTGATATTTACGAGGTCTGTAAATTTGTGTCCTAAAAACCTCCGACTCTAGGTACCAGACTGGCACCTAGTATGGTAAATACATCCAAAAAACAAGGGAGTGATTGAATAAAGAAAAAGGGCACGTACAAATGCGGTACCAGACCTTGTATAACATGTGAAGTTATTAATAGAAATGACACATTTACAAGTTCAGTAACTAATGAGAGATTCAATATGGAGTTTTATGCCAATTGCAGGACTGAATTTGTGGTTTATTTATTGGAGTGTTCCCTTTGTTCCCTACAATATATTGGTCAAACGACCAGAGAGCTCAGATCGTGCATTAGGGAACATATTAGGGATACTAAAAACTACAATAAAGATTCGGCGGTAGCTGTACATTTTAACCAAACACATATGACTCACATAGCACATATAACTGTTAAAGGGCCACTGTAAGTAAATATTTTCTATGCCTGTTACTAACTAACTACCCCAAATATGCTTTTTATCAATAGCATTTCATTAACATATCTCTACCGTATATCAGAAATCTTGTCTGCAAATGTAATTGTTTTCCAAACCCACTCCGTGGGTATCCTTTGCTCTGTACCAATCGGTTTACAATACCTAGGTTTCAAAATGGCGCTTTAAAAACAAAGTTATTGGTTTAAGTATTTTGAACATGCAGTGCTGAAAATAGTGGGCAGGATAACGTGACATCATCGGCGAATAAAAGCTATAACTTTTAGAACGTTATGAAACTTCGTTTTGGAGAAAATATAGGTCAGTAGGTTTTAATTAATGTTTATTAACTTTAATATGTTAGTTGTTTTAGTTTAAAAATTATAACAGAAAGTAATCCTTTAAAGTTATTGATAGAATTCAGTCCCCAACCAGAGGGGGTAACAAGCAAAAGTTGTTGCTCAAACGTGAATTATTTTGGATTTATAAATTAAAAACAATAGCACCCCTAGGTTTAAATAGAGAATGGGACATGTCTTATTTTGTAGAATAATTATCTACATTTTCTCTTAACTCACTTTTAATCATATTAATATGTTATACTAAAAGGTAGCTAATGTAGGAACATGATTATTTTGCCTTTATACCGTTAGCGCTTGAATATTATTACAAGCATATTATCTGTTACTGACCTCTAGTTTACAATTAAGATTTATATTCTATCTAGGTATCACACTCCATATTAAGCTTTATATTCTATCCAGGTATCAAATTCTATATATTATATTCTAGGTTAACTAATAATAAGATTTATTTATAAAGATACAAGTATATGTACATTTTCTTATTTTTATCTATCATATAACAACATTAGAATTATTGTTAAAAATTTAGAATCTGAATGTGCCTTTACAATGTTGTAATTAGGGGTTGGTTTGTGTTTATATATTGTATAATTTTACATTTTATATTACATGCACCAGTTTTAACACAACTTTTACAGGTGTTTTCATAGCTTGACCATCATTGGGTACTTCCCCTTTAAATAGTAGGGGTTGTACTAAAAAACCTCACTCCTATGATTAAGTGCCCAGTATAGGCATGAAACATGTAAGGAGGTTTTCATCCTGCTACCCTTTTGTATTTTTGCCTACTGGCTTTTTAAATGGATAAATAAAGTATTTTACTTTTAAATATAGTTTCATTTTTTGACTCTGCTTGTTGCTGCCGCAACCTCTTGTTTTTGTGCTGTTTCACAGCAGCGGAACCGGCTGCTATCAGCGGCGTGCACCCCCAGTGCTCCACTGCTATTTTCCTCCCACACACTTCCGGCCAAGTCACAGGCTGGTCCGGGGCTTCGAGCGGTTCAGCATTCGTGGATGTCTGAAGAGTTTCTATTTAGGCAATTTCCAAAGTAGTAATATTAATGAATGTATTTTCTTCATAAATCGAGTGCAGCCACTATCCAGACAGCTTGCTCCAAAAATGTCAAACTTCATGTTATCTATAATACATAAAGAGAAAGGCGCACCTACGATTCAAGTGTAGATGCGCATCTTTCTTTATGTATTATATTAGAGGGTTTAACTATGTATTTACTGTAAATATTTCCCATTCCAATGTACTTCACATAAGGGAATATGTTCTAAGTATTTATAAATTGGTATTCCTTTATATATCTGTATATATTTATACTTATATATAATCATCTATATATAGGTATAGATATATATTTTACCAATAAAAACTTCATATATACAGTATATAGAAATATGTATTTATGAATAAATAGAACTTATTCTGCTATGTGAAAAACATTAGAATCTGAAATATTAATATTTCATGTTGGGTTAGTGCACTTGGTCAAACACGATCGGGTTTACGTGTTAGTAGGGTTTAAGGCTTTTTCCACTTTTCACACTCTTGAAGTCTATGGGAGAAAACATTAACGTGTTTGCGATATTGATAAAAATATCAAAAACTTTTTACTTTCAACTTGTAATACGCATGGTTTCTGACACGCACAAAAAACTTAAAGAGCCCTCAACTTGAAATCTAGCCCTGTATGTGACTGGGATAAGCATAAGGCTATCCTACAAACTAGATAAGTTGATACTTTTAGGAATATTTGGCAAACTTGTTGGGACTATGGTTCTTCTCTGCCGTCAAAATCTATGTTTCTATGTATTCCTAACACCTTTGGCTTTAGTGTAGTTGGTCTAGTGCGCCCCATAGAAGTCTATTGGAAGTAGGAGTTTGAGTGATCGTGATATCTGAAGTCAGCGCACCTCGGTCTTCCAACTTGTAATACGCACGCTAATACAACTTTGAGTGCAGTTAGCTTGAGCAAAAAGAAAATTTAGCGTGCCACTTGTAATCTGGCCATAGACTTTTAGTATATAACAAAAACTATATTGGATTGATACTTACAACCAATGAGTGTCTCAAAACTAATCCATGTGAATAACAAATCTCCAAATACATAATGTAAAGTAAAACTATGCATAACATTCTGGTAAAAATAATTGTTGCCCATTTGTTTGAAAAATTTAAGAGGACATAAAGCTCTGGTATATAGTGATGTCTCGAACCTAAAATTTTCGGTTCGCGAACGGCGGACTCGAACTTCCGGTATTGTTCGCAAACCCGCGAACCGCGCGAACCGCCATTGAATTCAATAGGCAGGCGAACTTTAAAACCTACAGGGACTATTTCTGGCCACAATAGTGATGGAAAAGTTGTTTCAAGGGTACTAACACCTGGACTGTCGCATGCTGGAGGGGGATCCCTGGCAAAACTCCCATGGAAAATTAGGATAGATAGATATACATAGATTGATAGTTAGATAGAATCGATAGAAGAGAAATACATATATTTGTTAGATATATAATTACCCTAATAAAGTCTAATAATTAAACATGCGTTCTTGGACCCAACTAGCTTGTGTTTATTAGTACTTTTCTTAGCACTTTAATCCCTGTTCCCCCCCCCCCCTATCGGGGGTGTTCTATATGGCCTGCCAGATTACCCTGAAAAATTATAATAATAAGACATGCGGTCTGCTACCTATTTAAACTAGGTTGTGTTTTAAGTACTACCATTCGTAGCACTTTAATCTCTGTAACTCCCCCTATTAGTGATGATTGACAATTTTTGCAATACTGTTAACAGAAATATGATTGCTGACAACAATTGGCTAGGTGGGCCTGGATCACAGCAGGCTGCAAGGCAGGAGGAAAGTGCTATTCAATAGCACCAGCAAACTGAGGTTTCAAATCACAACAACTATTACAAAATGTTTTAATTTTTAATTATTAGAATACTGTCACAACAAATATGATTGGTGTAAATATTTTTTAAGTAGGCCTGGCACACAGGCTTGGAAGGCTGTAGAAAAGTGCAATTCTAGGGCACGAGCAAACTGAGGATTAAGATCAACACTAAAAAAATGTTTTATTTAAATTAATAACTATACTGTCTGTGACAACAATTATGATTGGTGTAAATAGTTGGCTAGACGGCCTGGCACAAAAGTCTGGCAGTGGCAGGCAGGAGGTAAATGAAATTCAATGGCACTAGGAGACTGAATATTTGCAGTCCAAAAAATTATGATTTTTTTTTTTAATTACTGTTACAAGAATTGTGATTGGTGCCACTAATTGGCAACTTGGGCCTGGCAGACAGGCTGGCAGATATGAGTCGTGGATGGTAGGTAGGGCAGCAATTTAAGACAGTATGCTGTGTAAGTGACAAAAACACAGGACTGATAGAAAATTAAGTTAGATTACACTAGCAAAATATTTTAAAATTTTAGATTTTAATATTAAAATTATGTTAAGAAGTGCAATGCACATATGACTCTATGAGTGGTCGCACTGGCTGGCTGCTACGTAGGGCAGCAATTATAACAACAGTATGCTGTGTAAGTCAGATAGACAGTTAGACACAGGCCTGATAGAAAATACAATTAGATTACACTAGCATAATGATTTAAAGACTTTTTTTTGGAAATTTTAAGAAAAAGGTTAAGCACATACATGAGTCGTGGCTGATAGCCTTGGAAGGGCAGCTATTAAAAACAGTAGGCTCTGTAAGTCGGATACACACACGCCTGATAGAAAATACTATTAGATTACACTAGAAAAATGATTGAAATTATTTTTTGGGTGGGGGAATTAAAAAAAGGTTAAACACATATGAGTCGTGGCTCATAGACTAGGGAGGGCAGCAAGTAAACACAGTAGGCTCTCTATGTCAGCAAAACACACAGGCCGGATAGAAAATTATATTAGATTACACTAGCAAAATAATTTAAACTTTTTTTTATATATATATTAAAATTAAGGTGAAGAAGAATAGATATGAGTGCTGGGTGGCTGCCTGGCACAGACCAATTAACCAAAAGACTGGAAAAAAAAAGAGGTATATTAATGCTGAGTGAGCCTGACAGACACAGGCATGATAGTAAATGTAATTAGATTACACTAGCAAAATATTTTTTTTTTTTTTTTTTTTAAATTTAAAATAATGTTATAAACGGATATTAACACTGGTGGCTGCTGGCTGGCACAGAACAATGAACCAGAGTATATGCTGTGTGACACTGGCCTGATAGAAAATGAAAAAAAAATTACACTAGAAAAATAATAACATTTTTGGGTTAGTTAAATTTAAACTAATGTTGTTAGGGAGATATCAGTGGTGGCAGTAGTCACAGCATATGCTGTGAGCCTTAAACACACAGCTGAAAGCCAGGCAAATGCTAATAAAAAAAAAAAAAAAAAAAAACGTCACGAAATATAGCCCTAAAAAGGGCTTTTTGGGGTGCTGTGCTTTCAGCAGAGATGAGTGGAGTCCTTCTGGACTGTAAATACACTAGCCTAGCTATGTTTTTCCTATTAATGTCAGGAGCAAAAACACAAAACGTCCTCTCATTAAAAAAGCAAGGTCGTTATGAGTCTAAAATGGCGGATTCCGAGTAGCTGGGAGTGTCTGTGAGGGAGTGTCTGATGTTGATTGGCTCTAATGTGTCAGGCGGCTGTGACATAAAGGGTCAAAGTTTCCACAATGATGACACATAGGGGCGGATCGAACATCGCCATGTGTTCGCCCACAAACGCGAACGCGAACAAGCTATGTTCGCTGTGAACCGTTCGCGGGCGAACAGTTCAGGACATCACTACTGGTATATCCTCAAGTCAGAGTACTTATTGAATGAGTCACCACAGATTGGAAAGGAGTCACCACAGATTGGAAAGGAGTCATCACAGATTGGAAGTTGTCCACCAGAATATCTTTATACTTTTTTGCATAGTCATCAGCTTCATCAAAATCCAAAAACTGACTCTTTTTATTCCTGCATACTGTTTATAAGGCACACATTATATCAAATCTAAGGGATCCGTGTATAAAGCTAATGAGTTAATTAAAGCTATTAAACTGAATTAATATACTACATCAAGGCAACCAAATTAGTAGATTTAATGTTCTGTATTAGGTTGCTCCAGCAAACAGTAAAGTTATTCATTAGTTCATTAATTTAGAGTTGTATCACCTAAATATAAATCATGTAAGTTAAAGTCAAATAAAGGTAGGTTGGTCTATGCTTGCTGTTCATCCCATTTGGTTCAGGTGTTTTCACATTTACTTAGTTGTCTTATATGATCCCCAACTTTAGGGATATTTATTTTTTTACTTTAAAGGGACAGTCTAAATTAAACTTTTGTGATTGAGATAGAGCATGCCATTTTAAACAGCTGTCCAATTTACTACTATAAGGGTATCCTTTATTAAAAAAGCATACCTAGGTAGCATTGGGAGCAGCAATGCCCATATATGCCTCTTTTATTGGCTCCCAGTACTGTAAAGAATACCAAGAAAACATGTTTTAGTTGTCAAGGATGTAGGTGCAACCATATACTATATTCATGTCTCTTTAACAAGTGGTAATTGTGTATTCAGGGAGATTATTTTCAGTAAACATTCTTTCTGTACAATATACTGTTCCCAGGTGCTCTAATTATCCTCTTTGATCTCCTGGTACTGATTTTTTGCCTTCTGATTATTTGCTGCCTGCCTTCTGACCTTTTGGACTGTCTTTTGACTATTCTTTTTCCCGTCCCAGACTCCTCTCTTGCCTATTGATTTTGTGCCTCACTATACAACTGTTTGCCGACCTCCTGCCTGCCTGATGTCTCTTACTCCTGTACCTTCAAGTGTTCCTGTCATACTACATTATCCTTTACTCTCATTGTGACTCTCAGAGAGTCATGCCCCGGATTTTATTCAGGAAGTTGTGACAGTATTGCGTTAAACTACTTCCTAGCCTCTGGTCCTTTCCCTGACTGACGTTTACCTCTTGCCTGATAGTATACACGTGCTGGACCCCCTCAGAAGTGGCTAATGCATTAACCCAGCAAGAACAACTTTTGGGAACTCATGCTGTACAGCTATAAACCCTGGATATTAAGATTGAGCAGCTTACTAGAATGTTCAAAGACTTTATGGAATTGGCTCAACCCAGCAATCCTCCTGTCACCTCTAATGCTCCTCCTACTCTTTCACAGTCCACTCCTGGAACTACCTTTGGACCTCTTCTGCCTGTACCTGATAAATATGATGGCACACCCAATGAATGCAGGGGATTTTAAATCAATGTAGAATGCATTTAAAAAATTATCCAGTGTCCTTTGCCAACCCCTCAATGCAAGTTACCTTCATTATCTCATTACTGCGAGACAAGGCTTTGGCATGAGTATCTCCACTGATGGAAAAGGATGAACCCAGTTTACAAAACCAAAAGTATTTATGTCAATGTTATAGACAGTCTTAGACAGACCTGGAAGAACAGCTGCAGCAGAAACATTCCTCCTAGACATACGTCAAGAGTCTCAGTCAGTAGCACAATATGCTATTAATTTCCGTACATCTGCTGTGGGTTATCATCTTGGAATATCCCAGAATCCTCTGAAAGTTTCATCGAAATTTTGTATGTACTTTGATGTATGGTTTCTGGTTATACAATCAGAAAGAGAGGAAACTAGAAAAGCTACAAGACTAAATATTTGGCTAGTCCCATGGTTTCCCTCTCCTCCTGCAGACTTCACTAAAATGTCTGAAGAACCAATGGAAGTTGGAGTCATATGATTATCTGAGGTGGAACAACAAAGAAGAGGCTCCATTGGCCTATGTCTGTATTGTAGTATGAAGGGGTATCTGTTATGTAACTGTCCCATAAGACCAGTAAAAGACTAGGCTTAATCTTGGTTAGGGGGGTGCAAGATTAAACCTTATACCATCTTCTACAAGACAAAACTCTTTGCACCTATATCATATCTTATAGCAGAAAATACTTATACCCTCCTGACTAATATTGACTCTGGGGCTGCAGGGATCTTTATGGGCACTACATTAGTCGAGAACCTATCAATTCCTACAACCATAAAGAACAACCCTTCAGAGTTACTACAATAAGTGAGCAATCTTTGGGTTCAGGAGTAGTTGACCAGCAAATGGTTCCTCTCTTGGGCAAAACTGGGATATTACATTCTGAGGAAGTATCCTTTGACCTTATTATTTCCCCTCAGTTACCTATTATCTTTGGGTTGCCTTGGTTACAACAACATGAAGCCTCATAACTTCCTGGGGAACTCATTGCTATGTTTGCTGCATCACACTACCAGTAATTTCCAAAGTCATAAAGGTGGCCACTGTCTCAACTAATCCTAAAGTTCCTTCTGAATATTCAGATATCACTGATATGCTTTCCAAAAGAAAAGCTGAAACTCTTCCTCCACATCGATCCTTTGACTGCAGTATTGTACTTTTACCTAGAGCTCTTTTACCTAAAGGTAAAACGTTTCCATTGTACAAACCTGAGTCAAAGGCTCTAGAGCAATACATGAAAGACAATTTGATATTGACGGCAGATAAGAGCCATAGGCCCAGCAAGTCTGCTCGATATTTCCTAAAAGTATAAACTTAGCTAGTTCGTAGGATAGTCTTATGCTTGTCCCAGGCATTCTTAAAGTCTCCCAGAGTGTTTGTCATTACTGCTTCTTGTGGAAGTTTATTCCATGAATTCCATTAATCAATCCCACTTTCTGTATAGAAGTGCTTCCTCAAATTACTCCTGAATACACTACTCTTCAGCTTGAGATCATGACCTATTGTTCTTGAATTTTCCTTTTTATGTAAAATACTCACTAGCTCAGTTTTGCTAAGCCCTTTAATATACTTGAAAGCTATCATAGCACCTCTTTTCCTTCTCTCCTCTAAGCTATACATATTAAGATACCATTTTGGTAGCCCTCCTTTGCACGGATTCAAGTTTGTTTATATACTTCTAAAGATATGGCCTCCATCCATAGGAGCCTATGGAAGTGAGCTTGCATTCCGCATTGCGTAATTTGTAATACCAGCACACAATATTACTGGTATTATAAAGTGGAGAGCTAATATTGATTACTCGCAATCGATCTTTAGCGCTCCACTTGTAATCTGGCCCTCTGTATGATGTTCTTTGGTTATAAATGTATATGCTCTAAGACAATTAAATATAAATATATACTTGAACACTATCACTGCTGACTCCTGATAACACTGAGGATTACTGATTTTTTCAAATTAATGTTGACCTTCAAGGGACACTGAACCCAAATTTTTTCTTTTGTGATTCAGATAGAGCATGCAATTTTAATCAACTTTCTAGTTTACTCCTATTATCACATTTTCTTCATTCTCTTGGTATCTTTATTTCAAAAGCAAGAATGTAAGTTTAGATGCCGGCCCTTTTTTGATGAACAACTTGGGTTGTTCTTGCTGATTAGTGGATAAATCCCTCCACCAATAAACAAGTGCTGTCCAGAGATCTAAACCAAAAATTGTCTGGCTCCTTAGCTTAGAAGCCTTCTTTTTCAAATAAGGATAGCAAGAGAATGAAGAAAAATTGATAATAGGAGTAAATTAGAAAGTTGCTTAAAATTGCATGCTCTATCTGAATCACGAAAGAAAAAAATTGGGTTCAGTGTCCCTTTAAGCCCAATTCCCTGGGCCAGTCGCTTCTTATCCTGGTCCTCTTTTTCTCCTACATATACATTAATGTAATTCTCTTGCAAAAATAAAAGTTTTTCAGAGAGAATCTGTAATTAGTGAGATTTTTCTGCAAGACATTAATTCAATAAATTGAGAAATTGTTATGGTTCTGCTCACCGTATTATAATTCACAGTATCAAATCTTATTTATTTGTTGACTTATCGTATTTTCCTTCTGTGGCCTAGCTTTGGGAAGCACCTACAGGAATAATCTCACTATCTCCCAATGATATAATATACAGGGACTTTGTGAGTCAAAATGTAACTTTCATGATTTAGTAAGAATGTACAATTAAAAAATCTATTTTACTTATATTGTCATATTGTTTACCTTGGTATCCTTTGCTGAAACTTAGCTCCTTTCCATGTTTAATATTCCATTAACATACTAGATAAGGCTTGTCCAATCTAAGGGCCGAGGGCCACAATAGGCTTCCCCATTTTAACTTGATCACCCACTTCTCCAAAATGAATTCTGCATGTGGTGGATTCAGGAAAAAAATGTTCAGTCGACTTGTTAAATATTTTCTTAGCTCTATCCCTTTTATCGCACTAAATGTGTACACCAATTTTCAAAACTATAATTAAAGGAACAAAGACGTTAGAACGGTATTCTAAAACTTGATTGTTTGCTCAAGAATAGTAGCTTATTAATATCTGACCTTAAAGGGCCTCAGCTGAGGACATATGAGGCTTTCAAAGTAGTTTGTCCAGGGACTGTAAAACAAGGCAAATTTTGCTGCCCAAAATGACAATGTAAATGCTTTTTTAAAACATTGAGTAAATTATCTTCATGTTGATAGAAGCTGATGAGCCCTTTTCAGTCATTTGCACTCTTTACTGTAGCACTTTTATACATTATCCGTTCTAATGAAACTGATCTTAACATGTGCCAGTACTGTTTTCCTCATCACAAGCCAAATTCTTAATACTTAACCCATTTACATAACCATTTTCACTTTTCAAATTCAACAGTTAAAGAAGCTTGATACACCCCTTACAATCCTCTTCCACTTATTGTCGAGTATCCCAAAATGTTTGAGAATGGCACAATGGTTTTACACATCGGAAAAACACACTGATATTGTCCCTGCCATGTTTGATGACATTGAAAACAACTTTACAAATGCTACCTGCTCCTGCCAAATCCATAACTCAAGGAACACACTTACTAAACCGATAATGTCCTTGTTCAAATACCTTAAAAAGAAGCAAACACACATATTGCAATAGGTTTCTATGTAGAACAAAAGGTAAACTGCACACATCACCTATTAGCAGCACGTAACATTATTAAAGAGATCAATCCACAAACAAGCCCTTCAGCGTGTAATGTAGTCTCTAAAACAAGCAAAATTCCCATTTTGTTTGTCCTTTTTTGGCATATTTGATATTTGGATCACAGAATAAAGAGAAATAAAATAAATGTCTCTGCCTAACTGAGAGCTACTTTATGGCTTCCTTAAGGACCTTTGTTTGGAGAATTGTGAGTTATCTTGCTGCAGGTATTTGTTTTGGTTTCCCTGGCTTGTTTGCTGACATTGATATAAGACTTGTGTCTCTATAATGCCAATCAGACTGAACAGCTGTTAAAGGCATTTCTCTGCTCAAGTTAAATGGATTCTTGTTTAAACTCTCATCTCCTTTGCTGGATTGCAAGTGCGGAAACTTGCTTCATTTTGGGATAAAACAGATATGTTTCGTTTTTCCTTTCTAATTGTGAATCCTGCTGTACCGCTGCAAAACTACGTATTACTTTGCTCTTGTGAATTGTGAGTAAAGTTTACCTATCAGCTAGATTACGAGTTTTGCGGTAAGAGGGGTGCAGTACTAACTTGCACGTTATTGTCACCGCACACTTACCTACAGCACTGGTATTACAGGTTTTTTAGAAACCCAGCGTTATTAAAAAAAGCCTAACACTTGCAATAATACAGCGTAAAGCTCCGTAACGCAGCCCTATTGATTCCTATGGGGAAACAAAATTTATGTTTACACCTAACACCCTAACATGAACCCCAAGTCTAAACACCCCTAATCTTACATTTATTAACCCCTAATCTGCCGCCCCCGACATCGCTAACACCTACATTATATTTATTAACCACTAAACTGCCGCTCCACACATCGCCGACACCTACATTATACTTATTAACCCCTAATATCCCGCCCCCAATGTCGCCGCAACCTACCTACACTTATTAAACCCTAATCTGCCGCCCCCAACGTCGCGACCACTATAATGAACATATTAACCCCTAAACCACCACATTTCTGCATCACAAGCATTAGTTAAATATTATTAACCTTTAATCTGCCGCCCCTAACATCGCCGCCACCTACCTATATTTATTAACCCCTAATCTGTCGCCCCCAACGTCGCCGTCACTATACTAAATTTATTAAGTGCTCAAGGGAGCATGAAACTAGTCAGGGTGTTTGCCTGCCTTGTACCAGTATTTTAATGGATTTACAATAAAGATATACATTTTTTTATTAAGCCCTCTGAAGCCTCTTGCTGTGCGGCTGTACCTTTCCTTGTTTTGTAATTTGTATTTGGTCAATCTGGCCGCTTTTCAGCCAGCACCCCCGTAGCTAGCTTCTTTGGTTTAACCCACCTCCGCTCTAGACATGACCTCACAGCCCTCTTTCGGACCTGCAGCAGCGTGGTTGGTGTGGTTTGAATTAAATAAATTACCTAAATTAAATACAATTACCTAAATTCCAAAAAAAAAAAAATACACAAACTAAAAAACAAATTATCAGATATTTAAACTAATTACACCTAATCTAATAGACCTATCAAAATAAAAAAGCCCCCCCAAAATAAAAAAACCTAGCCTAAACCAGGGATAGGCAAGGTGTCCGTACACGGACACTGGTGTCCATGACTAGCCCTTTCAGTGTCCGCCACAACCTTAGTATATCTTTTCTTTCTGATTAAATGATAGGAATAAAATAAAAAAATATGTAGTGTGAATAAAGTTAGTGGCTTGTCAAGAAACAGCTAGCGATATTGGGTAATAAGTTATGGAATAAATAAAGCCTGAATGAAATACTGGATGTGTATCTGCATCTGTATAATAACACCCAGCTCTATACAAAGACACAGTAGTGACACTGGCACATGCATATAGCCAGACAATGGCTGGTTATATGGTCAGTGGTATCTGCATCAGTATAATAACACCCAGCGCTATATAATGACACAGTAGTGACACTAGCACATAGGTATAGCCAGATGAGGGCTGGGTATAGGATCAGTGGTATCTGCATCCGTATAATAACACCCAGCACTGTATAATGACAAAGTAGTGACACTGGCACATGGGTATAGCCAGAGGAGGGCTGGGTATAGGATCAGTGGTTTCTGCATCAGTATAATAACACCCAGCATTATATATTGACACAGTAGTGACACTGGCTCATGGGTATAGCCAGAGGAGGGCTGGTTATAGGATCAGTGGTTTCTGCATCAGTATAATAACACCAGACACTATACAAAGACACAGTAGTGACACTGGCTCATGGGTATAGCCAGAGGAGGGCTGGTTATAGGATCAGTGGTATCTGCATCAGTATAATAACACCAAGCACTATATAATGACACAGTAGTGACACTGGCACATGGATATAGCCAGAGGAGGGCTGGTTATAGGACCAGTGGTATCTGCATCAGTATAATAACACCAAGTACTATAACAAGTACTATAAAATAATGTTTTTAATTTCAAATGTATTTTTGTGTCCTTCACTAAGGTCTGTACTTTGGAAAATGTCCGCCACAGCCTTTGTCTGTGCCTATCCCTGGCCTAAACTAAACTACCAATAGCCCTTAAAAGTGCCTTTTGCGGGGCATTGCCCCAAAGAAATCAGCTCTTTTACCTGTAAAAAACAAATACAAACAACCCCCCCAACAGTAAAACCCACCACCCACACAACCAACCCCACAAATAAAATCCTAACTAAAAAAACCTAAGCTCCCCATTGCCCTAAAAAGGGCATTTGGATGGGCATTGCCCTTAAAAGGGAATTTAGCTCTTTTTTCAATTGCCCAAAGCCTAATCTAAAACTAAAACACACCCAATAAACCTTTAAAAAAACCTAACACTAACCCCTGGAGATCCACTTACAGTTTTGAAGAGCCGACATCCATCCTCAACAAAGCCGGGAGAAGTCCTCAGTGAAGCGGCAAAAAGTCCTCAACGAAGCCGGGAGAAGTCTTCATCCAAGCCGGCAGAAGTGGTCCTCCAGATGGGCAGAAGTCTTCATCCAGACGTCATCTTCTATCTTCATCCATCAGGCGTGGAGCGAGTCCATCTTCAAGACATCCGGCGTGGAGCATCCCCTTCTTCCGACGACTAAAGATGAATGAATGTTCCTTTAAATGACGTCATCCAAGATGGCGTCCCTTGAATTCCGATTGGCTGATAGAATTCTATCAGCCAATCAGAACTAAAGGTGAAAATCAGCCAATAGGATTGAGCTTCAATCCTATTGGCTGATCCAATCAGCAAATAGGATTGAGCTTGCATTCTATTGCTCCACGCCGGATGGATAAAGATGGATAAAGAAGATGGACCTGCTCCACTCCGGATGGATAAAGATAGAAGATGCCGTCTGGATGAAGACTTCTGCCCGTCTGGAGGACCACTTCTGCCGGCTTGGCTAAAGACTTCTCCCAGCTTCGTTGAGGACTTCTTGCTGCTTTGCTGATTACTTCTCCTGGCTTCGTTGAGGATGGATGTCGGCTCTTCAAAACTGGTCAAAAGTGGATCTACAGGGGTTAGTGTTAGGTTAGGCTTTGGGCAATTGAAAAAGAGCTAAATTCCCTTTTAAGGGCAATGCCCATCCAAATGCCCTTTTCAGGGCAAAGGGGGAGCTTAGTTTTTTTTAGTTAGGATTTTATTTGGGGGGGTTTGGTTGTGTGGGTGGTGGGTTTTACTTTTTACCTGTTTTTTTTTTACAGGTAAAAGAGCTGATTTCTTTTGGGCAATGCCCCGCAAAAGGCCCTTTTAAGGGCTATTGGTAGTTTAGTTTAGGCTAGGGTTTTTATTTATTTTGGGGGGCTTTTTTATTTTGATAGGGCTATTAGATTAGGTGTAATTAGTTTAAATATCTGATAATTTGTTTTTTATTTTGTGTAATTTAGTGTTTTGTTTTTTTTTTGTACTTTAATTGTAGTGTAAGGTTAGGTGTTAGTGTAACTCGGGTTAGGTTTTATTTTATAGGTAACTTTGTATTTATGTTAGCTAGGTAGTTAGTAAATAGCTAATAACTAATTACTAACTAGTCTACCTAGTTAAAATAAATACAAACTTGCCTATAAAATAAAAATAAACCCTAAGCTAGCTACAATGTAACTATTAGTTATATTGTAGCTATCTTAGGGTTTATTTTACAGGTATTTAGTTTTAAATAGGAATTATTTAGTTAATGATATTAATTTTTATTTAGATTTATTTTAATTATATTTAAGTTAGGGGGTGTTAGGGTTAGACTTAGGTTTAGGGGTTTAACAAATTTAGTATAGTAGCGGCGACGTTGGGGGCGGCAGATTAGGGGTTAATAAATGTAGGTAGGTGGCGGCGATGTTAGACACAGCTAGTGTTTACGATGCGGAAGTGCGGCGGTTTAGGGGTTAATATGTTTATTATAGTGGCGGCGATGTCGGGAGTGGCAGATTGGGGTCAATAATTTTATTTTAGTGTTTGGGATGTGGGAGGGCCTCGGTTTAGGGGTTAATAGGTAGTTTATGGGTGTTAGTGTACTTTTAACACTTTAGTTATGAGTTTTATGCTACAGCTTTGTAATGTAAAACTACTGACTTTAGAATGTGTTACGAATCTTGTGGGATAGGCTGTGCCGCTCACTTTTTGGCCTCCAAAAAAAAGCTTGCAATATTGCCGCTATGGAAGTCCCATTGAAAAAAGACTTTACAAAAATTGCGTAAATTAATTTGCGGTACGGCCAAAAAAGTGTGCGGCACAGCTGTACCTACAAGACTCATAATAGCAGCGGTAGTGAAAAAGCAGAGTTATGAGCCTTAACGCTGCTTTTTTACTCATACTGCAAAACTCGTAATCTAGCCGCAAATTTGATAATGTTTCTACTGCAACTGTACAGAAGCTGAAGTACATGAATATACTCTTCTTTATTAAGGATTCCCTTCTCCCTTGCTTTCTCTATATACAGTCCCTTCTAAGGAATTGTAGGTTTGCTCTTGTGGGGTCTGACCTTATATGTTTGCTCATCTCCCAAAAGGTTATTTGCCTCCTGTAAGTAGTACTCTTTGTCCACCACCACTACCCTCCTCCTTATATGCTGGTTTTATTATAATATTACTGTCATACTGAAGGTTTCTTAGGCTCTGATATTCAAAACCTCTCTGCTCAGGTGAGATATTCTAAAATGATCCTCCAGCACTGCAACATCCCTGTAAAATGTTCAAAAGGCAAATGTTACTTTTCCCTTAATTTCTGCATATGAAGGCCAGTGCAATGTAGCACTGCATGACATGAGAGTTCTGCTGCATTTATACTTTGTGCTTTCTATTCTATATCAATTTAAACTTTAGATTAAATGTTATTGCATTTAAACTTTGCACTTTCTATCTTGCATTTTTTTTTATACAGCAGTGTATTTAGGATTGTGATTTTTACAAATTCTGATTATGCCTTCACAAATCCTGTGTAACTTTAACAAATTAGGACCATACTTTGTATATTTATCTGCATCTTTTACAAATTACATTGCACTTTGTGTGTCTTTTATTTAAATTAAAACTGAAAAACTGTCAACTTCAGTTTCCCAGAGAGCGTCATTACTTTCTATGGGCAAGATAATCAAACATTTGGGGCTCGATCCGATAAAAATCGTCGCCCGCAAAAGCTGGCGACGCCAATATTTGCGCTGGTTTGGTATCACATATACGGCGTAACCTAGAAGTTACGCGCGTATATTTCTGCCATCGCCCGTAGTTTTTTGGGCCATAGGCAGGTATACCAAACCAGCGCAGTTTGGTATCCAATATACAGCGTAAGGACTTACGTGGCGAAAATGGAGAAATCTTACTCCATTTTCACCTCTCCACAAAAATCAGCCGTAAGAAGCCTTACGCTGACTATTGGAGCCCGTAACTCCCTAAACTAGCTACAAAATAAACACCTAACGCATGCGCAATGTCTATCTACCTGTCAACCGCGATCTGCTAAATAAAACCTAACACCTAACGCATGCGCAATGTCTATCTACCTGTCAACCGCGATCTGCTAAATAAAACCTAACACCTTACGCATGCGCAATGTCTATCTACCTGTCAACCACGATCCCCCGCCGCAATCCCTAATAAAGTATTTAACCCCTAAACCGCTGCCATCTACATAAACTAACCCCCTACTGTGAGCCCCTAAAACCGCCACTATCTAACTGATCTATCCCCTAATGTGAGCCCCTAAAACCGCCGCCATCTACCTGATCTATCCCCTAATGTGAGCCCCTAAAACCGCTGCCATCTACCTGATCTATCCCCTAATCTGACCCCTTACACCGCCGCCAGCTATATAAATATTATTAACCCCTAATCTAATCCCCCTAAAATAATTATCTCTATTACCAGCCCTTAAAAGGGCCTTTTGCGGGGCTTTGCCCCAAAGTAAACAGCTCTTTTGCCATATAACCTGCCCTCCCTACACCGCCGCCACCTATATTAATGGTATTAACCCCTAATGTAAGCCGCCAGCTATATTATCTATATTAACCCTAAGTATATTATAGTTAATATAGTTATTACATTATATATATTAACTATATTAACCCTAATTATATTAGGGTTAATATAGTTACTATAGTATTTATATTAACTATATTAACTCTATCTAACCCTAACACCCCTAACTAAATTCTTATTAAATAAATCTAATTCATATTATAAACTAAAATATTCCTATTTAAATCTAAATACTTACCTATAAAATAAACCCTAAGATAGCTACAATATAATTAATAATTACATTGTAGCTATGTTAGGGTTTATATTTATTTTACAGGTAAATTGTTAATTATTTTAACTAGGTATAATAGCTATTAAATAGTTATTAACTATTTAATAGCTACCTAGTTAAAATAATTACCCAATTACCTGTAAAATAAATCCTAACCTAAGTTACAAATACACCTACACTATCAATAAATTAAATAACTACAAATATCTATTTAAAAATACAATTAAATAAACTAAACTAAATTACAAAAAAAAAAAAACACTAAATTACAAAAAATAAAAAAAAGATTACAAGATTTTTAAGCTAATTACACCTATTCTAAGCCCCCTAATAAAATAATAAAGCCCCCCAAAATAAAAAAAATTCCCTACCCTATTCTTAATTAAAAAAAGTTCAAAGCTCTTTTACCTTACCAGCCCTTAAAAGGGCCTTTTGTGGGGGCATGCCCCAAAGAAAACTGCTCTTTTGACCGAAAAAAACACACAATACCACCCCCCAATATTACAACCCACCACCCACATACCCCTAATCTAACCCAAACCCCCCTTAAATAAACCTAACACTACCCCCCTGAAGATCTCCCTACCTTGTCTTCACCACACCGGGCCGAACTCCTCATCCGATCCGGGCAATGTCTTTATCCAAGCGGCAGCAAAGTCTTCTTCCATCCGGCAGCATCTTCCATCACGTGGCATCTTCAATCTTCATACTTCGCTCCTCCGACGCGGAGCATCCATCCGGGCCGACGACTGAACGACGAATGAGGTACCTTTAAATGACGTCATCCAAGATGGCGTCCGTCGAATTCCGATTGGCTGATAGGATTCTATCAACCAATCGGAATTAAGGTAGAAAAATCTGATTGGCTGATTGAATCAGCCAATCAGATTCAAGTTCAATCTTTTTTATTTTTTTTAATTTAGTGGGTTTTTTTTTTTGTAATTTAGTTTAGTTTATTTAATTGTATTTTTAGATAGATATTTGTAGTTTATTTAATTTATTGATAGTGTAGGTGTATTTGTAACTTAGGTTAGGATTTATTTTACAGGTAATTGGGTAATTATTTTAACTAGGTAGCTATTAAATAGTTAATAACTATTTAATAGCTATTATGCCTAGTTAAAATAATTAACAATTTACCTGTAAAATAAATATAAACCCTAACATAGCTACAATGTAATTATTAATTATATTGTAGCTATCTTAGGGTTTATTTTATAGGTAAGTATTTAGATTTAAATAGGAATATTTTAATTAATAATATTAATATTAGATTTATTTTAATAAGAGTTTAGTTCTGGATGTTAGAGTTAGATAGGGTTGTTATACTTAATATATATATATATATATTATAATAACGATATTAACTATATTAACCCTAATATAATTAGGGTTAATATAGTTAATATATATAATATAATAATTATATTAACTATATTAACCCTAATATAATTAGGGTTAATATAGTTAATATAGCTGGCGGCGGTGTAGGGAGATTAGATTAGGGGTTAATACATTTATTATAGGTGGCAGCGGTGGGGATTTAGATTGTAGGCAAAAGAGCTGATTACTTTGTGACAAAGCCCCGCCAAAAGCCCTTTTAAGGGCTGGCAAAAGAGCAGTTTACTTTGAGGTAATGCCAAGCAAAAAGCCCTTTTCAGGGCTATTTGTAGGGTTAGACTTAGGTTTAGTGGTAGGGATAGTTTAGTATTTTAGAGGTTAAATAATTTAATATAGATGGCGGCGGGGTAGGGGCTCACTTTAGGGGGTTATAGATTTAATATAGCTGGCGGGGGTCCGGGAGCGGCGGTTTAGGGGTTAATAACTTTATTAGGTTGCGGCGGGGTTTGGGAGCGGCGGTTTAGGGGTTAATACATATTTTATTGTTAGGATAGAGAGGGGGGATAGCGGATAGAGGGTTAGACGTGTCGGGCTATGTTAGTGAGGCGTGTTAGACAGTGCGGGTGAGTTAGACTTTAGTCAGGTTTTGTAGGCGCCGGCAGTTTCTAACGTGGCGCAAGTCACTGGCGACGCCAGAAATTTGTACTTGCGCAGATTTCTGGACATCGCTGGTTTAACCGACTTACGGCACGTTAGCAACTGACGGCGCAGTATATTGGATAGCTCGAGATGCGAGCTGAAACTGCGGGCGATGCGGGTTCCCTCGCTTGCGCCGCAAACTACGCCGTATATCGGATCGCGCCCTTGAAGAGAAATTATAGTGCTGACTTCACAGGGGCAGAACTTACTAAATTGAATAAAGGGGGAGAAACCTGGAAAGAGATGAGAGATGCCTTCCATAGAAAGCAATGAAGCCCACTGGGATACAAAATGTAACATGGGAGAGAGAAGGTAACTGGAGAACCCCTGGGGCTGATAAGAAGGCTCAATTTTCATGAATTTCAAATTAATCTGAAATGTTTTCACTACAGTTTAACTTGATTTTTTCTATATTTAGTATATATTTTTTTATGTTAGTTAAAATGTTTATTGCATACAGCTGGCATGACAAATCAGTGAGACCAACTTGTTTAAAATGGTTACAAAATTTCACAAGACTTGTGAGAGAGCTTCAGAAATTCTTTGGGAATTCCCCTGTTCAGCCCAGGGAACTACCCTGTCCCTCCCACTTTTTGAAAGTGTCAGTTTTAGTTTATAATAAAGGTGCAATTTAATTTGTAAAAGCTACACAGTAAACAAAAATTATCATATCATGTAGATCTATATTGCCTCTGCTTTACATGCATAAATGAGAGATCTTTCAGTGCAAGAGAGTTCTGCCCTTTTTCTTTTAAAAATTCAAGTTAATTTGAGTTAAGTCTTTGTGAAGTCTGAACTACAATTTCTCTCCAACCTTTATAATCTTTGAATATCAGGGCCTTAGAGTCTCCCTTTCTTTCTTTGTCATATAATATTCCACTCTCTCTTTGGTTTTACAGTTCTCTAAATCTTTCAGTACCAGTTTTTCAAATAATTCTAAAAAATGTTTCTCCTGTATTGGGTAGAAATTTGATTTAGGTTTTAAATCTGTATGGGAAAACCTCTTAAAGTTCTCTTCAGTCCCTACTTCTAATTCCATATTTTTAATGTTACTTATCGGTTGACGTGTTTCTAGTGGGTGTCTCAAAAAATATCCTTTAAGGGTTAATTTTCTCACAAATTGACATTTATAAAAGTTTCTAATTTGTTCAATTTTGCGATGGGTGTACATGATAATCCCAATCCCAATTCCCTATTCTCCTCTTTGGTAAGGACTCTGATACTAATATTAAAAACTCCACTGTTTATCTCTGATCTCTCAATTCTCTAAACCTTTTTTTGATTCATTCCTGGATCTGTGTCTTACTGTCATTAGTGTTGTTAAGTGTACTTCCTCCTGAAAAAAACTTTGTGATGTCCTTTTCTCAGTGCTAAATTTCCTAAAAAATACTGGGAATTTTTTATATTGATCTTTTTTCTATATCAGAATGGGAGTACCAGATCTTTGTTCTCCTTTTAAAAGCTAGGTGTATCTATTCCTCAGAGGGATCCTCCGGTTTCTATTCATTTCCCTTGTATGGGGTGATTTATGACTAGAATTCCTACAGCTAGCCACCCATGGTTCTAATCTGGTATCCCTCCTTGTTGGGTTTCTCCTAGGACCCATGTCTCTACTGTTTGTCCCATGTGGTCCACTGATCTGGGTTCCTATAATCATAGATGTCACATATTGCCAAGCCAGTGCCCAGAACTGAACCTGACTTCTCAGTATTTCTGGCTATACCTTATCCTCTTAAGCCACTAGAGAGCACAGGCTAGTTTATGCCTCTGGAAGACCTGCTACCTGCACTGGTTGTACTCTTTGGCTCCACCTGCCTGTCAGGTCTTTCTATAAAAGGTGACATTTCTTACTACTTCCTTGCCCTGTGGTTTTCATCTTGTCTTAGCTCCTATTTACCTGTGCCTGAACCTGCTTCCAGTCTCCCTTGGTTTTTTTTACCCTGCTGGTTCTTGAACTTTGTCACTCGATTGGACTGATTCTTGGTTTTCTGACTCATGGCTTGTCCTGGACTTCACTCTTGTAATCCATATTGGTTCCTATCTGCCAGTGTGGTACATGACCTCGGCCTGTCTGACCTCTCTTCTGCTCGTGATTCCTGTGTGTCCAGTCCTTGGCCCTGGTGTGGACTTTTCTCCAGTTCTAGCTCCAGGTCTTGGCACACTCTAAGTCATGTTTTCTGTGCTCAGCACCACAGATTCCAAGTCCTGTGCCCAGTGATCCGCTCTACAGACTCTAAGACCTGTATCCAGTGTTCTACTCTACAGAATCCTATGTCTCCTACTGCACAGAATCCAAGTCCAGTGTTTCCTGTGGCACAGAATCCAAGTCTGTGTCCAGTATTTGGCTTTACAGATTCAAGTTCCTGTTCCAGTAAAATAAACTTGCATCGGTTACCTCTGTTCCTTTTGGTGAAAATGACAACCAGTTTCCAGTCACCTCTACTACTGGGCTCCAAAACCCAAACCATGCTCACCTGAGCATAACAGAAAAAAACAAGATGGACTGGAAATCAGGTTTGAGCACAGGTAAACAGGAGCTCAAACAAGGTGAAAACCCCAATGTCAGGGCAAGGAAGTGGTAAGAAATGTTTTATAGAGAGACTAGCAGGGTAACAGCCAGTGCAGGCAGCAAGTCTTCCAGAAACAAGCCTGAGCTCTCCAGTGGCTCAAGAGGATAAGGCACAGCTAGAAAGACTGAGAAGCCCAGGCACAATCATGGACATAGGCCTGACACATACTGTATATGTATATTCTTACTTTTATCCCACGTCTTAATCCTTTCTCTTCTCTAGACTTTTCTCTCTCATAACCATAGCTAATCTCCCTCCGGTGGATAGATTCCTCTTGTCTTTTTGGTTCTTCTCTATCATTTTTCTCCCTAGTCTCTTCTGTATAATCTTGTTCATCCTTCTTCAATTTTCTCCATTTGACTTTTTGTAACTCAATTTTGGTTTGATATAGGGTCTAAATAATATGCGTTAGTCTTTCTCTAAATACTGATGATTCCGTCCTACTCTCTACACAGCATCTTTCAGTTCATTAATCCTTGCATTCATTTGTTCTAGACTGATTATTTGCGATATCTTAATAACTTCTATCAACCCAAATGAAGTTTTCTCTAGCACTGTACACCATTCATCCTGTAGTTCTTCATTTAGTTCAAATGAGCAAACATTCTCTGATCTTAAACCTCTTGTAATGTACTTCTCTACGAAGATCATCTTGGTTTTCTGTTTAAGTTCTCTAATCATAACCTTTTCTAATTCATTCATGAGTTTTAAAGACTGTCAATTAGGAACTCTAAGTATACAGAATAACTTAGAAGAATGAAACTGGCATATACCACCTTAAAAAAGGAGCTTGTTAATGATCAACTAATGAGAAAAGATAGGAGGGTATATAAATTACCAAAAAGAAGCTTAACGCTTTCTTGAAAAAAATCCTGTTGGGTGAAACGTGTTCATTGATTTAACTTCTAAACATAATTTACCTTGCAATACAACCTCTGAGTGATTTGATATTGTTTGCCTCTAAGAAGTTTGTACTATTGCCATTAAAGTGGCTTCTAAGGAATAGTGACACAAATTTCAGCATTTAATAAGGCATATTAAACTTTCTATAACCTTCTAAGTTGCTCAGTAATATTAGGAGCAAGTGGGGATTTGAGGAAGCTATTCGCCATTTATTCTGGATCCACTGTTTGAAATGTAATAGTGTGGAAAGTTTCCGCAAAACTGTATTGACCACAAGAGCCTCATGGCCCTTCTGTGGAGTCTGGCTCCAGTTTCTTTCCTATTGAGGTGGGAGTGTCCAGAGGGAATCCCCAGCCTAACAGTGACACAATTGATCGAACAAACACCAGTAAAAAGGTGTGGTGCATTGGAAAGAAACGCAGTATCATCAAAAGCTGCTGTAGCTACATTTGAGCGAGGAGGACATTAGCGTGTTTTAAAATTTAATGTGACATACCCCACAGCTGCCAATGATTTATAACTGTAAAAGTTACCAGGAAATAAAGATTTTCTAATCCATGCAAAGAGTTATTATGAATATACTCTACAGCCATAATAACTATTAGGATACTGACATTCATAAGCCATATAGGGCTTTATTACTGAACACTATTAGTCACTTGCATATCCCAAGTGGTAGTTTTGCTTGTGACAGGATACTGACATTCATAACCCATATAGGCCTTTATTACTGAACACTATGGCCTCTATTTATCAAGGTCTGTCGGACCTGATCCGACAGTGCGGATCAGGTCCGACAGACCTCGCTGAATACGGTGAGCAATACACTCGCCATATTCAGCATTGCACGAGCAGCTCACAAGAGCTTCTGGTGCAACGCCGCCCCCTGCAGACTCGCAGCCGCCAGCAGGGGGGTGTCAATCAACCCGATCGTACTCCATCGGGTTGATTTCCGGCGATGTCTGTCCACCTGCTCAGAGCAGGCAGACAGGTTATGGAGCAGCGGCCTTAGTGACCGCTGCTTCATAACTGCTGTTTCTGGCGAGTCTGCATTGATAAATATGCCCCAATTAGTCACTTGCATATCCCAAGTGGTGGTTTTGCTTGTGACAGGATACTGGCATTCATAAGCCATATAGGGTGTCATTAACTAACACTACCAGTAACTTGCATATTCCAAGTGGTAGTTTGCTTGTGACAGGATACTGACATTTATAACCCATATAGGGCGTCTTTAACAAACTCTATTAGTCACTTGCATATTCCAAGTGGTAGTTTGCTTGTGACAGGATACTGACTTTCATAACCCATATAGGGCGTCATTAACACTACCAGTAACTTGCATATCCCAAGTGGTAGTTTGCGTGTGACAAATTTTGATAAGGTACCTTATCCCTTTTAGGGATGTCCCATTTTTGTGTTTGTTTCCATCTGATGTCTTTTAGAAACTGTTTTAGCCATTACAGTATTAGCTTTTGAATGGTGTAAATGGGCATTTTAACTATTCTGTGTTTCTACTTTAAAATACTATGTTGTTTTGAAATAAAATATGTGGTTTTACATACTAGCTCTATTTAATTATTATATTGAGCTATATTTTAAAGATTACTCTATATTTGTGTATTATTGAAAATTTAATTGTACCACATTTTAAAAATCATTTTATCTTTTTATTTTTTTATAGTTATAATTTCTTTATTCCACTCAAGCAACTTCTTGATGCACAAGTGCTTAACTGTTTATTTTTTGTGTCTCCTCGCGATCACCGAGTGAGAGAGGTCACGATTATTTGTACTAGGTAGTGAGCGAGGGGGGAGTGCTAGATATTCTAACCTTTTTTTTGTTGCCTCATTCTAATTTACTGTAAGTTTAATCACTTCTTTTTTAAAAGGGATATTAAATCGCTGGACATAGAAAGGTTAATACTCACCATGCTAGGACTGTCAACTTTTTTGAAGATAATAAGGGAGACTATCGGCTAGATTTAGAGTTGGGCGGTAGCCGTCAAACCAGCGTTAGAGGCTCCTAACGCTGGTTTTTACCGCCCTCTGGTATTTGGAGCCAGTCATTAAAGGGTCTAACGCTCACTTTCCAGCCGTGACTTTTCCATGCCGCAGATCCCCTTACATCAATTGCGTATCCTATCTTTTTCAATGGGATCTTTCTAACGCCGGTATTTAGAGTCGTGGCTGAAGTTAGCGTTAGAAATCTAACGACAAAACTCTAGCAGCAGAAAAAAACCAGGAGTTAAGAGCTTTCTGGGCTAACGCTGGTTTATAAAGCTCTTAACTACTGTGCTCTAAAGTACACTAACACCCATAAACTACCTATGCACACCTAAACCGAGGTCCCCCCACATCGCCGCTACTATATTTAAGTTTTTTAACCCCTAATCTGCAGCTCCGTACACTGCCGCCACTTACGTTATCCCTATATACCCCTAATCTGCTGCCCCTAACACCGCTGACCCCTATATTATATTTATTAACCCCTAATCTGCCCCCCACAACGTCGCCGCCAGCTACCTACAATAATTAACCCCTAATCTGCCGACCGGAGCTCACCGCTAGTATAATAAATGTATTAACCCCTAATCCGCCTCTCTCCCGCCTCAATAACCCTATAATAAATAGTATTAACCCCTAATCTGCCCTCCCTAACATCGCCGACAGCTAACTTCAAGTATTAACCCCTAATCTGCTGACCGGAGCTCACAGTTACTCTAATAAATGGATTAACCCCTAAAGCTAAGTCGAACCCTAACACTAACACCCCCCTAAGTTAAATATAATTTAAATCTAACGAAATAAATTAACTCTTATTATATAAATTATTCCTATTTAAAGCTAAATACTTACCTGTAAAATAAATCCTAATATAGCTACAATATAAATTATAATTATATTGTACCTATTTTAGGATTAATATTTATTTTACAGGCAACTTTGTAATTATTTTAAACAGGTACAATAGCTATTAAATAGTTAATAACTATTTAATAGCTAAAATAGTTAAAATAATTACAAAATTACCTGTAAAATAAATCCTAACCTAAGTTACAATTAAACCTAACACTACACTATCATTACATTAATTAAATACAATACCTACAATTATCTACAATTAAACCTAACACTACACTATCAATAAATTAATTAAATACAATACCTACAATTACCTACAATTAAACCTAACACTACACTATGAATAAATAAATTAAATAAAATACCTACAAATAAATACAATGAAATAAACTAACTAAAGTACAAAAAATAAAAAAGAACTAGGTTACAAAAAATAAAAAAATATTTACAAACATTAGAAAAATATAACAACAATTTTAAACTAATTACACCTACTCTAAGCCCTCTAATAAAATAACAAAGCCCCCCAAAATAAAAAAATGCCCTACCCTATTTTAAAATAAAAATAGAAAAGCTCTTTTACCTTACCAGCCCTGAAAAGGGCCCTTTTCGGGGCATGCCCCAAATAATTCAGCTCTTTTGCCTGTAAAAAAAAAACATTAAATTATCCCCCCAACATTACAACCCACCACCCACATACCCCTAATCTAACCCAAACCCCCCTTAAATAAACCTAACACTAAGCCCCTGAAGATCTCCCTACCTTGTCTTCACCACACCGGGTCCCGATCTGTCCAGAAGAGCCTCCGAAATCTTCCTCCAAGCCCAAGCGGGGGCTGAAGAGTGACGTCCATCCTCCGGCTGAAGTCTGGATCCAACCGGCAAATGAAGAAGTCCATCTTCGGGAAGAAATCTTCATCCTATCCGGGCAGAAGAGGACATCCGGACCGGCAACCATCTTGATCCAAGCGGCATCTTCTATCTTCATCCGATGAGGAATGGCTCCATCTTGAAGACCTCCAGTGCGGACCGATCCTCTTCTTCCGACGTCCAACTGAAGAATGAAGGTTCCTTTAAGGGACGTCATCCAAGATGGAGTCCCTCGAATTCCGATTGGCTGATAGGATTCTATCAGCCAATCGGAATTAAGGTAGGAAAATTCTGATTGGCTGATGGAATCAGCCAATCAGAATCAAGTTCAATCCGATCAGAACAGCCAATAGAATGCGAGCTCAATCTGATTGGCTGATTGGATCAGCCAATTGGATTGAACTTGATTCTGATTGGCTGATTCCATCAGCCAATCAGAATTTTCCTACCTTAATTCCGATTGGCTGATAGAATCCTATCAGCCAATCGGAATTCGAGGGACGTCATCTTGGATGACGTCCCTTAAAGGAATCTTCATTCTTCAGTTGGACGTCGGAAGAAGAGCATTGGTCCGCGCTGGAGGTCTTCAAGATGGAGCCGGTCGTCATCGGATGAAGATAGAAGATGCCGCTTGGAAGAAGATGGTTGCCGGTCAGGATCTACTCTTCTGTCCGGATAGGATGAAGACTTTGGAGCCTCTTCTGGACTTCTTCAGCCGTCGCTTGATAGAAGACTTCAGCCGGATGATGGATGTCTAGCCCCCGCTTGGGCTTGGATGAAGATTTCGGAGCCTGGAACGATCGGTGATACCTGGCATGGTGAAGACAAGGTAGGAAGATCTTCAGGGGCTTAGTGTTAGGTTTATTTAAGGGGGGTTTGGGTTAGATTAGGGGTATGTGGGTGGTGGGTTGTAATGTTGGGGGGGTATTGTATGGGTTTTTTTTCAGGCAAAAGAGCTGAATTCTTTGGGGCATGCCCCGCAAAGGGCCCTTTTAAGGGCTGGTAAGGTAAAAGAGCTTTGAACTGTTGTAATTTAGAATAGGGTAGGGCATTTTTTTATTTTGGGGGTCTTTGTTATTTTATTAGGGGGCTTAGAGTAGGTGTAATTAGTTTAAAATTGTTGTAATTTTTTTCTAATGTTTGTAAATATTTTTTATTTTTTGTAACTTAGTTCTTTTTTATTTTTTGTACTTTAGTTAGTTTATTTAATTGTATTTATTTGTAGGAATTGTATTTAATTTATTTATTGATAGTGTAGTGTTAGGTTTAATTGTAGATAATTGTAGGTATTTTATTTAATTAATTTATTGATAGTGTAGTGTTAGGTTTAATTGTAACTTAGGTTAGGATTTATTTTACAGGTAATTTTGTAATTATTTTAACTAGGTAACTATTAAATAGTTATTAACTATTTAATAGCTATTGTACCTGGTTAAAATAATTACAAAGTTGCCTGTAAAATAAATATTAATCCTAAAATAGCTACAATATAATTATAATTTATATTGTAGCTATATTAGGGTTTATTTTACAGGTAAGTATTTAGCTTTAAATAGGAATAATTTATTTAATAAGAGTTCATTTATTTTGTTAGATTTAAATTATATTTAATTTAGGGGGGTGTTAGGGTTAAAGTTAGACTTAGCTTTAGGGGTTAATAAATTTATTAGAGTAGCGGTGAGCTCCGGTCGGCAGATTAGGGGTTAATACTTGAAGTTAGGTGTCGGCAATGTTAGGGAGGGCAGATTAGGGGTTAATACTATTTATTATAGGGTTATTGAGGCGGGAGTGAGGCGGATTAGGGGTTAATACATTTATTATAGTAGCGCTCAGGTCCGGTCGGCAGATTAGGGGTTAATAAGTGTAGTTAGGTGGAGGCGACATTGGGGGTGGCAGATTAGGGGTTAATAAATATAATATAGGGGTCGGCGATGTTAGGGCAGCAGATTAGGGGTACATAGGGATAATGTAGGTGGCGGGGGTGTACGGAGTGGCAGATTAGGGGTTAAAAATAATATGCAGAAGTCAGCGATAGCGGGGGCGGCAGATTAGGGGTTAATAAGTGTAAGGTTAGGGGTGTTTAGACTCGGGGTACATGTTAGAGTGTTAGGTGCAGACGTAGGAAGTGTTTCCCCATAGGAAACAATGGGGCTGCATTAGGAGCTGAACGCGGCTTTTTTGCAGGTGTTAGGTTTTTTTTCAGCTCAAACAGCCCCATTGTTTTCTATGGGGGAATCGTGCACGAGCACGTTTTTTAAGCTGGCCGCGTCCGTAAGCACTGCTGGTATCGAGAGTTGCAGTGGCGTTAAATTATGCTCTACGCTCCCTTTTTGGAGCCTAACGCTCTGAAAACCCAGCCATTCTGTGAACTCTAAATACCAGCGGTATTTAAAAGGTGCGGGGGAAAAAAAGCATGCGTAGCTAACGCACCCCTTTGGCCGCAGAACTCTAAATCTAGCCATAAGGAATTGGCAAATTTCACATAGGAAATTGACAAATTATATAGTAGTTAATTACTGAATAAACACTTTATTTTACAATTTGATACAGTTTGGTACAACAAAATTCTTCATACAAATCATCTTCATTCACACACGGTCTAACTTAAGACAACAAACAAGTTTCTGCAATTATCAAAATGATTAACTAAAAAGGAGTACAAGAGAACAATATTAAATGTTTGAAATAAAGATGTTACATGTTGTAATAAAAAAAGGGAGAGAAATGTTCTAAAAGCAGATAAATAAGGGATTCTGGGAGAAAAGTTTAGGCAAATAAGGTAGATCCCTGGAAATACGGAAGGTTTGGCAGCCATACACCATGTTGTTGTTTTTTCCTCCTGGTCCTGCAGCTGTAGATACATTAAGTTATTTTAACCCTTTACAGTTACGAGGCACTGCCATCCTGGTGATCACATATTCTTGTACCCTGAGACAGAAGTGCTGAACACTCACTGATTAATGAAGTTGCCCTCTTTTTCCCAGCCATACTGTGCACTTTAGGTTAGCTCACACAATACAGAGTGGGAGGTTTTCATTTTTGCAGTTTTCACACATAATTTAAATGCTGCATAACAAACATAAAATAAAAGGCATCATGAATAAAATAGAGAGCTGCATCTATTACAAGAGTGTAAAGTTCACATTCTGTATGATACATACTTACTTAAAGGGGATAATATGGCTGCCAAAAAGCAGACAGTCTCACAGATCCAGGCATAAACTGAACATAGGGCATACAGGGCATTTGTCTGTTGTGCCAGGGTCAGTTGTGGGTTTGGGCCTGTAGCCTTAGCCCTGCCCAGGCTCCAGCATTATTTTCTGTGCATGATGCAGGGCCAGCTCTGTCTAACCTCTCAATGCATTGCTGTACCTGTGAGCCAAGTCAATGCTGCCCCCCCATTCATTTGTTCTTCTTGATTAAAGCGATACTTAACCCATATTTTTTTTTATGATTCAGATGGAGCATGCAAGTATAAGCAACTTTCTAATTTACTCCAATTATTATTATTCATTCTTTTGCTATCTTTATTTGAAAAGCAAGAATGTCAGTTTAGAAGCCGGTCCATTTTTGGTTCAGCACCTGGGTTGCGCTTGCTGATTTGTGGCTAAATGTACCCACCAATCAGCAAGCGCTATCCAGGGATCTGAACCAAAAATGGTCTGTCTCCTTAGCTTAGATTCCTGCTTTTTCAAATAAAGATAGCAAGAAGACGAAGAAAAATTGATAATAGGATTAAATTAGAAAGTTGCTTAAAATTGCATGCTCTTTCTGAATCATGAAAGAAAAAATTTGGGTTTATTGTCCATAAATGTAAACTTCAATAGTTTTAGTTTTCTATATTTCTTTCATGTAATTGGCAAGAGTCAATGAGCTAGTGACGTATGGGATATACAATCCTACCAGGAGGGGTAAATTTTCCCAAACCTCAAAATGCCTATAAATACACCCCTCACCACACCCACAATTCAGTTTTTACAAACTTTGCCTCCCTATGGAGGTGGTGAAGTAAGTTTGTGCTTGATTTTCTTCTGTGATATGCGCTTCTCAGCATTTTGAAGACCCGATTCCTCTCAGAGTACAGCGAATGTCAGAAGGATGTGAATGGAGTATCACCTATTGAATTCTATGGTTTTCCTTGCGGGAAATCTTTTCATAGGTTCTCTGTCATCGGTCGTAGAGATTCATCTCCTACCTCCCTTTTTTTAGATCGACGATATACTCTCATACTCCATTACCTCTACTGATAACTGTTTCAGTACTGGTTTGGCTATCTGCTATATGTGGATGGGTATCTTTCGGTAAGTATGTTTTCATTACTTAAAGGGACAGTACACTGAAAAATAGTTTTTCGCTTAATGTGTTTACAATTGCTTTTTTTACCAACTGCAGAGAAAAAAAATGTATGAAAAATAGCTTTTTATGTTTTTTTTGTGTATATTAAAGCTCTGATTTTGTGTTTTGAAGCCACAGCCTAATAAAATAGGTTGAGCTTGTAGGTATAATCAGATCTCATTACTGTATCACACTGTGTACATATACCTGCTTCTTTATCTTATATCTGTACATAAAACAATCACCAGTACTTGGAGAGAACAATGGAAAATCAACATTATATTACCTTATCTTTGCTATATGCCACTGTGAGTATAATTTCTTCTGCTGGCTGTGTTTACAAAGCTTATCTAAATCTGGGACCTGCGGCCACAAACTTTCAGAATAGGTGGGGATACCACATGCTAAATAAACTATTTCAAATGCCAATATAAGGGTAAAGGAGCTACTTGTAAACAATTTAATACACTCCAGCAGGTAAAGTGGATCATTGGGAACAAATTAAAGGGGATACATTTTTTGAGTAAACTGCCCCTTTAAGACACTCTCAGCTATGGTTTGGCACTTTATGTATTTATGTAAAGTTCTAAATATATGTATTGTACTTATATTTGCCATGAGTCAGGTTTATGCATATTTCCTTTTGCAGACTATCAGTTTCAAAATTGGGAAAAACACATTTATGAAGTTATTTTTTCTTACCTGGGGTATGATCTTTTCTTCAAAATTGACTGTTTTCATTAATTTTTGCAAGCAAAATTAGTCCTGCGAGGCCGCAAAATGCTGATATTTATTGCGTCATTCTTGGTGCGAATTTTTTTTAGCGCAAAAGTACATCCGGTGGTGCAAATTTGTCATTTCCAGCGTCTTAGTTGACGCCAGGTTTCCTTGCACAAGGTTGCGTCTGCCATGACTCGAGTTGCGTCATTTCCAGATGTTGTTAGCACCAAAAAAATTCATTTTGCGTTGTGCATCATACTTGGCGTCAAATAATTTATTCATTTCAACCCCACTTCCTATATGCCGCTTGCCTTTTTCTATGCTCAGAGGGCTATGCTGTTTGCATTTTTTTCCCTTTCCTGAAACTGCCATATAAGGAAATTGATCATTTTGCTTTATATGTTGTTTTTTTCTCTTACATTTGCAAGATGTCTCAATCTGATCCTGTCTCAGAAACCACTGTTGGATTCCTGCTGCCTGATAACAGTTCTACTAAAGATAGGTGTATCTGTTGTAAGTTAGCGGAGATTATGAGGCTGCAGGCTCGCCAGAAACAGCAGTTATGAAGCAGCGGTCTAAAGACCGCTGCTCCATAACCTGTCCACCTGCTCTAAGCATAACCTGGCCGCGAATAACCTGCAGGGGGCGGTGTTGCACCAGCAGCTCACAAGAGCTGCTGGTGCAATGCTGAATACAGAGAGCGTATTGCTCTCCGCATTCAGCGAGGTCTGTCAGACATGATCCGCACTGTCGGATCAGGTCCGACAGACCTTTAATAAATAGGCCTCCAAATCTCCAGCTGTGGTATGTAATAGTTGTCATGATAAGCTTTTACATGCAGAGAATGTATCCATCAGTACTAGTAAAATGACTGTTGTTCTTTCAACATCTAATGTACATGATATCCCTGTGAATATAAAAGATTTTATTGCTGATACGATTCAGAAGGCTTTGTTTGCTATTCCGCCGTCTAATAAACGTAAAAGGTCTTTTAAAACTTCTCATAAAGTTAATGAAATTTCAAATGACCAACAACATACTGAATTATCCTCCTCTCACGAGGATCTATCTGATTCAGAAGATCCTACCTCAGATATTGACACTGACAAATCTTCTTATCTCTTTAAGATGGAGTATATTCGTTGTTTGTTAAAAGAGGTATTGATTACTTTGGATATTGAGGAAACTAGTCCTCTTGATACTAAAACTAGTAAACGTTTAAAGAATTAAATAAAATTATCTAAAGTACAAAAAACAAACACTAAATTACAGAAAATAATAAAATAATTACAAGTTTTTTAAACTAATTACACCTATTCTGTTTATAAACCTCATGTGGTTACTCCAGAGGTTTTTCCAGTTCCTGATGCTATTTCTGATATGATTTCAAAGGAATGGAATAGGCCTGGTACTTCTCTTATTCCTTCTTCAAGGTTTAAAAAAAATTGTATCCTTTGCCAGCAGTTAGATTGGAGTTTTGGGAAAAAATCTGCAGCGTATTTGTGGCGAGCCTGATTCGCCTTAGTTATCAAACCGTACAGACCGGCAAAAGTAGAATTTAGTGACGTAACATACGATCCGTCAGTCTCAGTCCGACACAGATCGATGCTTACGTCACTACAGATGTTCCGAATTCAAGTTTGGCACAATCTGACTACTTTTGCTAGTAATCAAATAACTAGCAGGTACGCTCGGCACTTTTATGGCCCAGTGTACCTGGTTTTCAATCCGCCGCCCTGTAGGCCGCGGATGCCATAGGAATCAATGGGAGTCGGAAAGCAGCGAGAGCTCATGTTCGCTACTGCCTGATATCCCATTGATTCCTATGGTAATGTCTACACCTAACACCCTAACATGTACCCCAAGTCTAAACACCCCTAATCTGCCCCCCCTACACCGCCGCCACTATATTAAATGTATTAACCCCTAAACCTAAGTCTAACCCTAACACCCCCTAACTTAAATATAATTTAACTAAATCAAAATAAATTATTCCTATTTAAAACTAAATACTTACCTATAAAATAAGATAGCTACAATAGTTACATTGTAGATATCTTAGGATTTATTTTTATTTTACAGACAACTTTGTATTTATTTTAGGTACAATAGTTATTAAATAGTTAACTACAATCAAATAAAATTAAATAAAATTATCTAAAGTACAAAAAAACCCCACTAAATTACAGAAAATAACAAAATAATTGAAGTTCAATCCTATTGGCTGATCCAATCAGCCAATAGGATTGAGCTCGCATTCTATTGGCTGTACCAATAAGTCAATAGAATGCAAGCTCAATCCTATTGGCTGATTGGATCAGCCAATAGGATTGAACTTCAATCCTATTGACTGATTGCATCAGCCAATAGGATTTTTCCTACCTTAATTCCGATTGGCTGATAGAATTCTATCAGCCAATTGGAATTCAAGGGATGACATCTTGGATGACGTCACTTAAAGGTACCTTCATTCAGTCGTCGAATGTCGTTGGAAGAGGATGCTCCGCCTCGGATGTCTTGAAGATAGACCCACTCCGCGCCGGATGGATGAAGATAGAAGATGCCGTCTGGATGAAGACTTCTGCCCGTCTGGAGGACCTCTTCTGGCCGGCTTGGATGAAGACTTCTGCGCGTCTGGAGGACCACTTCGCCCAGCTTCGTGGAGGACTGCGGCCCGGTTGGGTGAAGACGTCTCAAGGTAGGGTGATCTTCAAGGGGTTAGTGTTAGTTTTTTTTTAAGGGGGATTGGGTGGGTTTTAGAGTAGAGTTGGGTGTAAGGGCTATTTGTAATTTAGTATAGGTTAGGGCTTTTTATTATTTTGGGGGGCTTTTTTATTTTATTAGGATTAGACTAGGTGTAATTAGTTTAAAAAACTTGTAATTATTTTATTATTTTCTGTAATTTAGTGTTTGTTTTTTGTACTTTAGATAATTTTATTTAATTGTATTTAATTGTAGTTAATTGTAGTTAATGTAGGTAATTAATTTAATGATAGTGTAGTGTTAGGTGTAATTGTAACTTAGGTTAGGTTTTATTTTGCAGGTACTTTTGTCTTTATTTTAACTATGTAGTTATTACATAGTTAATAACTATTTAATACCTATTGTAGCTAGTTAAAATAAATAAAAAGTTGCCTGTAAAATAAAAATAAAGGCCTAGATTTTGAGTTTGGCGGTAGCCGTGACAACCAGCGTTAGAGGCTCCTAACGCTGGTTTTAGGCTACCGCCGGTATTTGGAGTCATTCAAAAAAGGGTCTAACGCTCACTTTACAGCCGTGACTTTTCCATACCGCAGATCCCCTTACGTCAATTGCGAATCCTATCTTTTCAATGGGATCTTTCTAACTCCGGTATTTAGAGTCGTGGCTGAAGTGAGCGTTAGAAATCTAACGACAAAACTCCAGCCACAGAAAAAAGTCAGTAGTTAAGAGCTTTCTGGGCTAATGCCGGTTTATAAAGCTCTTAACTACTGTGCTCTAAAGTACACTAACACCCATAAACTACCTATGTAACCCTAAACCGAGGTCCCCCCACATCGCCGCCATTCGATAAAAATTTTTTAACCCCTAATCTGCCGACCGCCACCTACGTTATACTTATGTACCCCTAATCTGCTGCCCCTAACACCGGCAAAACCCTATATTATATTTATTAACCCCTAACCTGCCCCCCACAACGTCGCCGCCATCTACCTACAATAATTAACCCCTAATCTGCCGACCGCAAAGAGCCGCCACCTACATTATAGCTATGTACCCCTAATCTGCTGCCCCTAACACCGCCGACCCCTATATTATATTTATTAACCCCTAATCTGCCCCCCTCAACGTCCCCTCCACCTGCCTACACTTATTAACCCCTAATCTGCCGAGCGGACCGCACCGCTATTATAATAAAGTTATTAACCCCAAATCCGCCTCACTAACCCTATAATAAATAGTATTAACCCCTAATCTGCCCTCCCTAACATCGCCGACACCTGACTTCAATTATTAACCCCTAATCTGCCGACTGGAGCTCACCGCTATTCTAATAAATGTATTAACCCCTAAAGCTAAGTCTAACCCTAACACTAACACCCCCCTAACTTAAATATAATTTAAATCTAATGAAATAAATTAACTCTTATTAAATAAATTATTCCTATTTAAAGCTACATACTTACCTGTAAAATAAATCCTAATATAGCTACAATATAAATTATAATTATATTATAGCTATTTTAGGATTAATATTTATTTTACAGGTAACTTTGTATTTATTTTAACCAGGTAAAATAGCTATTAAATAGTTAAGAACTATTTAATAGCTACCTAGTTAAAATAATTACAAATTTTCCTGTAAAATAAATCCTAACCTAAGTTACAATTAAACCTAACACTACACTATCAATAAATTAATTAAATAAAATACCTATAATTATCTACAATTAAACCTAACACTACACTATCAATAAATAAATTAAATACAATTCCTACAAATAAATACAATGAAATAAACTAGCTAAAGTACAAAAAATAAAAAAGAACTAAGTTACAAAAAATAAAAAAATATTTACAAACATTAGAAAAATATTACAACAATTTTAAACTAATTACACCTACTCTAAGCCCCCTAATAAAATAACAAAGACCCCCAAAATAAAAAAATGCCCTACCCTATTCTAAATTACTAAAGTTCAAAGCTCTTTTACCTTACCAGCCCTGAACAGGGCCCTTTGCGGGGCATGCCCCAAGAAGTTCAGCTCTTTTTCCTGTAAAAAAAAACATACAATACCCCCCCCCCCAACATTACAACCCACCACCCACATACCCCTAATCTAACCCAAACCCCCCTTAAATAAACCTAACACTAAGCCCCTGAAGATCTCCCTACCTTGAGTCGTCTCCACCCAGCCGAGCCAAATTCTTCATCCAAGCAGAGCAAGAAGAGGTCCTCCATCCGGTAGAAGTCTTCATCCAAGCGGGGCAGAAGAGGTCTTCCATCCGATTGAAGTCTTCATCCAAGCGGCATCCATCCGGATTAAGGTAGGAATATTCTGATCATAATCAAGTTCAATCCGATTGGCTGATCCAATCAGCCAATCAGATTGAGCTTGCATTCTATTGGCTGTTCCGATCAGCCAATAGAATGCGAGCTCAATCTGATTGGCTGATCGGATCAGCCAATCGGATTGAACTTGATTCTGATTGGCTGACTCCATCAGCCAATCAGAATATTCCTACCTTAATTCCGATTGGCTGATAGAATCCTATCAGCCAATCGGAATTCGAGAGACGCCATCTTGGATGACGTCATTTAAAGGAACCGTCATTCGTCGTTCAGTCGTCGGCCAGGATGGATGTTCCGCGTTGGAGGTCTTCAGGATGCTGCCGCTCCGCTCCGGATGGATGCCGCTTGGATGAAGACTTCAATCAGATGGAAGACCTCTTCTGCCCCGCTTGGATGAAGACTTCTACCGGATGGAGGACCTCTTCTTGCCCCGCTTGGATGAAGACTTCTACCGGATGGAGGACCTCTTCTTGCTCCGCTTGGATGAAGAATTTGGCTCGGCTGGGTGAAGACGACTCAAGGTAGGAAGATCTTCAGGGGCTTAGTGTTAGGTTTATTTAAGGGGGGTTTGGGTTAGATTAGGGGTATGTGGGTGGTGGGTTGTAATGTTGGGGGGGTATTGTATGTTTTTTTTTACAGGCAAAAGAGCTGAACTTCTTGGGGCATGCCCCGCAAAGGGCCCTGTTCAGGGCTGGTAAGGTAAAAGAGCTTTGAACTTTAGTAATTTAGAATAGGGTAGGGCATTTTTTTATTTTGGGGGGCTTTGTTATTTTATTAGGGGGCTTAGAGTAGGTGTAATTAGTTTAAAATTGTTGTAATATTTTTCTAATGTTTGTAAATATTTTTTTATTTTTTGTAACTTACTTCTTTTTTATTTTTTGTACTTTAGTTAGTTTATTTCATTGTATTTATTTGTAGGAATTGTATTTAATTTATTTATTGATAGTGTAGTGTTAGGTTTAATTGTAGATAATTATAGGTATTTTATTTAATTAATTTATTGATAGTGTAGTGTTAGGTTTAATTGTAACTTAGGTTAGGATTTATTTTACAGGTAAATTTGTAATTATTCTAACTATTTTAGCTATTAAATAGTTCTTAACTATTTAATAGCTATTGTGCCTGGTTAAAATAAATACAAAGTTGCCTGTAAAATAAATATTAATCCTAAAATAGCTATAATATCATTATAATTTATATTGTAGCTATATTAGGGTTTATTTTACAGGTAAGTATTTAGTTTTAAATAGGAATAATTTATTTAATAAGAGTTAATTAATTTCGTTAGATGTAAATTATATTTAACTTAGGGGGGTGTTAGTGTTAGGGTTAGACTTAGCTTTAGGGGTTAATACATTTATTAGAATAGCGGTGAGCTCTAGTCGGCAGATTAGGGGTTAATGTTTGAAGTTAGGTGTCGGCGATGTTAGGGAGGGCAGATTAGGGTTTAATACTATTTATTATAGGGTTAATGAGGCGGATTAGGGGTTAATAACTTTATTATAATAGCGGTGCGGTCCGGTCGGCAGATTAGGGGTTAATAAGTGTAGGCAGGTGGAGGCGACGTTGTGGGGGGCAGATTAGGGGTTAATAAATATAATATAGGGGTTGGCGGTGTTAGGGGCAGCAGATTAGGGGTACATAGGGATAATGTAAGTAGCGGCGGTTTACGGAGCAGCAGATTAGGGGTTAATAATAATATGCAGGGGTCAGCGATAGCGGGGCGGCAGATTAGGGGTTAATAAGTGTAAGGTTAGGGGTGTTTAGACTCGGGGTACATGTTAGAGTGTTAGGTGCAGACGTAGGAAGTGTTTCCCCATAGCAAACAATGGGGCTGCGTTAGGAGCTGAACGCGGCTTTTTTGCAGGTGTTAGGTTTTTTTTTCAGCTCAAACAGCCCCATTGTTTTCTATGGGGGAATCGTGCACGAGCACGTTTTTGAAGCTGGCCGCGTCCGTAAGCAACTCTGGTATCGAGAGTTGCAGTGGCGGTAAATATGCTCTACGCTCCTTTTTTGGAGCCTAACGCAGCCATTCTGTGGACTCTCAATACCAGAGTTATTTTAAAGGTGCGGCCAGAAAAAAGCCAGCGTTAGCTACGCGGGTCGTTACTGACAAAACTCTAAATCTAGCCGTTAGATAGCTACAATGTAACTATCCCATATTATAAAAGGCCAAGTGTTTGTCTGAAGCCGTCATGCGCGCGCGAGAGAGAGAGAGAGAGAGAGAGAGAGAGAGAGAGAGAGAGAGAGAGCTATATTATATTGTAGCTATCTTAGGATTTATTTTACTGGTAAGTATTTAGTTTTAAATAGGAATAATTTATTTAGATTTATTTAAATTAGATTTAAGTTAGGGGGTTTTAGGGTTAGTGTTAGACTTAGGTTTAGGGGTTAATATTACTATCTCTCCTCCATCCCGCATCCGAACCAAGCTAATACATGTCATGAACTGCCTGACTCACTGCTGCAAATACAACCGATGTAACAAGCTACCCCAACCTTATGTCTCTGCACCCTAAACCTATAGACTGTGAGCTCTCCGGAGCAGGGCCCTCTTCCTCCTGTTTTAGATTTGTTTAGTCTTGTTATGTTTTGTATTGTATCACAAATCTTTGTCATTGTATACCCCTATCATTGTACCCAGCGCTACGGAATTTGGCGGCGCTATACAAATAAATGATAATAATAATAATAATACATTTAATATAGTGGCGGCGGTGTAGGGGGGCAGATTAGGGGTTAATAAATATAATGTAGGTGGCGGCGGTGTAGGGGGGGGCAGATTAGGGGTTAATAAGTATAATATAGGTGGCGGTGGTCTCCGGGAGCGGCAGTTTAGGTGTTAAACACTTTATTTAGTTGCGGCGGGGTCTGGGAGTGGCAGGATAGGGGTTAATAACTTTATGTAGGTGGCGGCGGTGTAGGGGGCGGAAGATTAGGGGTTAATATGTATAATGTAGGTGGCGGTGGGCTCCGGGAGCGGCGGTCTAGGGGTTAATACATTTATTAGAGTTGCGGTGGGCTCCAGGAGTGGCGGTTTAGGGGTTAATAACTTTATTTAGATGCGGCGGGGGCCGGGAGCGGCGGTATAGGGGTAAAACAGTATAGTATATAGTATAGTGTGAGTGTTTAGTGACAGGGTACCAAGAAAGCTGTAAAAAAGCTGAAAAGCAGCGAGATCGATGACTGTTAGTTAACAACAGTCCGCTGCTCATCGCCCCGTACTTGGTGCGCGGCTTTTTGACAGCTTTTTTGGTAACTTTGGAGAACGTATTCAGGTCCGCACCAGCGATGTTAGGCGAACTTAGGTGAGCGTATTGGTGCCGTTGAATGCAATAAAGTCGACGGCTTGATAAATAGAGACCTATGTCTTAAGCTATTTTAGCTAGAAGAGCTTTGTGGCTCAAATATTGGAATGCTGACATGGTATCTAAGTCTAGATTACTATATCTTTCCAAGGTAACAATTTGTTTGGTTCTCAGTTGGGTTAGATTATTTCAACTGTCACTGGGGGAGGGAGTTTTTTTACCTCAGGATAAGGGATCTAAGGGTAAATCTAAAGCTTCTAATTGTTTTCGTTCTTTTCGACAGAATAAGGAACAGAAAGCCAATCCTTCCCCCAAAGAATCTATTTCCAATTGGAAACCTTCTTCAAGTTGGAATAAATACAAGCCGTTTAAGAAACCAAAGCCAGCCCCCAAGTCTGCATGAAGGTGCGGCCCTCATTCCAGCTCATTTGGTGGGGGGCAGATTATATTTTTTTCCAAGCCATTTGGGCAGATTCGGTCCAAAATCAATGGATTCAGAATATTGTCTCTCAAGGGTATCGAATAGGATTCGGAGTAAGATCTCCTGTGAGAAGAATTTTTCTCTCACACATATCAGCAAATCCAGTGAAGTGTGTTTCAGATCTAGAGCTTTCAGGGGTAATTATACCAGTTCCGTTTCAGGAACAGGGTCTGGGGTTTTAGTCAAAGCTGTTCATTGTCCCAAAGAAAGAAAATGTATTTAGGCCAGTTCTGGATCTGAAAATTTTGAATCGTTTTGTAAGAGTGCCAACTTTCAAGATGGTGACTATAAGGACTATTCTGCCTTTTGTTCAGCAAGGTCATTATATGCCTACGATAGATTTATAGGATGCATATCTTCATATTCCGATTCATCCAGACCACTATTGGTTTCTGAGATTCTCTTTTCTAGACAACCATTACCAATTTGTCGCACTTCCTTTTGGCCTAGCGACAGCTCCAAGGATCTTTTCAAAGGTTCTCGGAACCCTACTGTAATCAGAGAACAGGGTATTGCATTGTTTCCTTATTTGGATGATATCTTTGTACTAGCTCCGTCTTTACATTCTGCCGAATCTCACACAAATCAACTAGTGTTGTTTCTTCAAATACATGGTTGGAGGATCAATTTACCAAAGAGTTCCTTGATTCCTCAGACAAGGGTCACCTTTTTAGGTTTCCAGATAGATTCAGTGTCCATGACTCTGTCTCTAACAGAAAAGAGATGAATGAAATTGGTTTCAGCTTGTCAGAACCTTCAGTCTCAATCATTCCCTTCAGTAGCTATGTGCATGGAAGTTTTAGGTCTCATGACTGCAGCATCGGACGCGATCCCCTTTGCTCGTTTTCATATGAGACCTCTCCAGCTTTGTATGCTGAATCAATGGTGCAGGGATTATATAAAGATATCACAATTAAAATCCTTAAATCCCAATGTTCGACTCTCTCTGACTTCGTGATTAGATCACCGTTATATAGTTCAAGGGGCCTATTTTGTTCCTCCAACCTGGACTGTGATTACAACAGATGCAAGTCTGTCAGGTTGGGGAGCTGTCTGGGGATCTCTGACAGCACAAGGGGTTTAGAAATCTCAAGAGGCGCGGTTACCAATCAATATTTTAAAACTCTGTGCTATTTTCAGGGCTCTTCAGTTTGACCTCTGTTGAAGAGAGAACCGTTCATTTGTTTTCAGACAGACAATATCACAACTGTGACATATGTCAATCATCAGGGTGGGACTCACAGTCCCCTAGCTATGAAAGAAGGATCTTGGATACTTTCTTGGGCAGAATCCAGCGCTTGTCTAATGTCTGCATTACATATCCCAGGTGTAGACAATTTGGAAGCGGATTATCTCAGCCGTCAGACTTTACATCCGGGGAAGTGGTCGCTCCATCCAGATGTGTTTTTTCAGATTGTTCAGATGTGGGGTCTTCCAGAAATAGATCTTATGGCTTTACATCTAAACAAGAAACTTCCCAGGTACCTGTCCAGGTCCAGGGATCCTCAGACGGAGTCGGTGGATGCATTAGCAGTTCCATGGTTTTACCAACCTGCTTATATCTTCCCGCCTCTAGTTTTTCTTCCAAGAGTGATCTCCAAGATCATCATGGAATGATTGTTTATGTTTCTGGTAGCACCAGCATGGCCTCACAGGTTCTGGTATGCGGATCTTGTCCGGATGTCCAGTTGCCAACCTTGGCCACTTCCTTTAAGACCAGACCTTCTGTCTCAAGGGCCGTTTTCCATCAGGATCTCAAATCATTAAATTTGAAGGTATGGAAATTGAATGCTTAGTGCTTAGTCATAGAGGTTTCTCTGACTCAGTGATTGATACTATGTTACAGGCTTGTAAATCTGTCTCTAGGAAGATTTATTATCGAGTTTGGAAGACTTATATTTCATGGTGTTCTTCTCATAAATTCTCCTGGCATTCATTTAGAATTCCTAGAATTTTACATTTTCTTCAGGATGGTTTGGATAAAGGCTTGTCTGCAAGTTCCTTGAAGGGATAAATCTCTGCTCTTTCTGTTTAATTTCACAGAAAGATTGCTAAGCTTCCTGATATTCACTGTTTTGTACAGGCTTTGGTCCTTATCAAGCCTGTCATTAAATTAATCTCTCCTCCTTGGAGTCTTAATTTATTTTTGAAGGCTTTACAGGCTCCTCCTTTTGAGCCTATGCATTCTTTGGACATTAAACTACTTTCTTGGAAAGTGTTGTTCCTTTTCGCCATCTTTTCTGCTAGAAGAGTTTCCCAATTATCTGCTCTTTCTTGTGAGTCTCCTTTTCTGATTTTCCATCAGGATAAGGCAGTTTTGCGGACTTCATTTAAATTTCTACCTAAGGTTGTTAATTCTAACAACATTAATAGGGAAATTGTTGTTCCCTCTTTGTGTTCTAATCCTAAGAATTCTTTGGAGAGATCCTTACATTCTTTTGATGTTGTAAGAGCTTTGAAATATTATGTTGAAGCTACTAAAGATTTCAGGAAGACTTCTAGTCTATATGTTGTCTTTTCTGGTTCTAGGAAAGGTCAGAAAGCTTCTGCCACTTCCTTTGCATCTTGGTTAAAGCTTTTGATTCATCAGGCTTATTTGGAATCGGGTCAGGCCATGCCTCAGAGAATCACAGCTCATTCTAATAGATCAGTCTCCACTTTGTGGGCTTTTAAGAACGAAGCTTCAGTTGATCAGATTTGCAATGTAGCAACTTGGTCTTCTTTGCATACATTTACTAAATTCTACCATTTTGATGTATTTGCCTCTTCGGATACAGTTTTTGGTAGAAAAGTTCTTCAGGCAGCTGTTTCAGTTTGATTCCTCTGCTTTCCTTTTAAGTTTTTTCTTTACAATTATGAGAAAAACTTATTTTTTGGGTTGTGGATTTATTTTTTTCAGCGGCTGTTATTATTTTTTATCCTTCCCTAACTAGTGACTCTTCTGTGGAGTTCCACATCTTGGGTATTACTATCCCATACGTCACTAGCTCATGGACTCTTGCCAATTACATGAAAGAAAACATAATTTATGTAAGAACTTACCTGATAAATTAATTTCTTTCATATTGGCAAGAGTCCATGAGACCCACCCTTTTTATGGTGGTTATATTTTTTTGTATAAAGCACAATTATTTCCAGTTCCTTTTATTGATGTTCTTTACTCCTTTTTCTATCACCCCACTACTTGGCTATTCGTTAAACTGAATTGTGGGTGTGGTGAGGGGTGTATTTATAGGGATTTTGAGGTTTGGGAATCTTTGCCCCTACTGGTAGGATTGCATATCCCATACGTCACTAACTCATGGACTCTTGCCAATATGAAAGAAATTAATTTATCAGGTAAGTTCTTACATAAACTAAGTTATTTCACTTTTTTATTTAATTACAACCAGTTTTGTGACAGGAAGATGTTACAGAATCTAAATGTTTTTCTAAATCAAACTAGTATATTATACTTGTCATTTTTGGGGTATGATTAAATAGCAAAGAGGGGGAGAGGGCTGCTCTCCCTTAAAATGCCCTGTACAAATCTGTGAATATCTAATCTCCAAGATGGCAGCACTCAGTGTAAAGATGCAGAACCAATCAGCACCTGTAAAAGAAAAGCTTTAAACATGTAAATGTTTCTTATTATAATACAGGCACATTGCAGCACATCACAGGTAGATATTGCACATGAAGAAGGCTGTGGGCACAGGAGGATGAGCAGAAGCCTGGTATTTTCTATGCTATTGCAGTTATGCCCAGCAGTTGAATGCCTTTCTATATGCATGCTAGAAAGGTTTTGGTTTTCAGGTACCTTAAACATATGCAATTAAAATTCAGGAAAAGTAAATATCCAAGTTTATAAGTAGAAAATTGTAATTGGTAGTCTTAACACATTCATATGCTATAAAATGTAATATTCTACCTATGTGGCATCTGCTAGAAATTATCGCTACTTAATTTTAAAATTTGTATGCAAATCTAATTAAAACAGATCATTGCAAATCTCAAAGCTCAGCAATCATTGAATAACTTAATTTTGTTGCCTAGACTTAATGAACACTTTAAAAAAAAATGTTGCCTTTCACAGTTTTTTTTTTTATTTATTATTGTTGTTGTTTTTTCTTCTTCTTCTTCTAATGAAGTAGCTGCTATAGAAAATGATTTGCTTCTAAGAATGTGATACCCTACAGCAAGGAAAAAACATCTATGCATATCTATATTTATCTGTAAAAGTACATGTTCTATCCGGTTAATAAAAACAAATTTTCTTTCCAATTAATGTGTATGTTTTTATTGTTTATCTAACACTACATTGAAGAGGGTTCAATGAAAGTGCAGTGACTGCTTGGAATACAAAATTAACAGATGTTTTTGACTGTAAAACTAATTTGGTGCTAGTAGTTATTTTAAAACGTTGAGTTCTAGACTATTAAAGAAGCTAAGATACTATTAAGGCAGTATACAGAGTTTATAATCAAAGGTGTAGAAATCCGGGGCCAAAAAAGCAGCAACATCAAAAAGGCTGTAATTAAAACTTGAATACTTTATTGTCCATAGTTAAAAATTAAACATAGAAAAACAACAACATGGAAGATAGTATGGTGCAGACGCCACCTAAGAAGACAAGCTTACGCGTTTCGGTCGTAGCCTTACTCTTAGCTTGACTACAGGATACTCTAAGCTGTATATTTATCAGTGAAAATAAAACTGTGATAGGATAAAATCAAAAAGGGGGGCTGTACTGCTTAATTAACCAACACCTGCAAAACTACTACAGTGTATTAAATTTAACCCTATCTGCATATATTTATTTAACCTAAACTCCATAGACAAATTTGCTCTCAAAGAAAAACAGAGACACAAATATTACATTATATGAAATAAGATAAAGCCTAATAAAACTTGATACAAAACATCTTAAATCTTAAATTTAAACAATTACTTATGTTTTGATATAATGTAATTCCTAACAAAGATGAAATAACGTTAGGAAGGACTGAATGAAAAAAAAGATAAAAATACACATGCAAATATATGGATAATTATAAACACTTGGTACCAATCCTATCATCAAGTGTAACATTCATCTATATTTCAAGATTATGTAACTGAATACAAATATGTATCCACATACAAATATATATCAATGGGTTGCTAGGTGAACTACTATTGGTAACCTCTAAATCTAATTTGAATATTATTTATACCATTTGATACTCAGATAGAGGCTAATTATTTTAACCATATATGTTACATAAAAGATGAAGTATATGGCAAGGATAAATACATAGGTAAATCTTTGGTGTACAGCACATATATGCTTTCCTATATGGGAACTTTGAATCAAAACTAGATTAATTAAAAATAGGAAGAAGCAAATTGATCTATATTTACCATTTACTACAGCGCCTTCTGTGACTCCATCACCGATCACCTTGCACCCCACGCCCTCGTTTCAAAGGACTACATCCTACTCGGTGACCTCAACTTCCATCTTGACAACCCCAATGACCACAACACCACCAACCTCCTGGAAAACCTTGGAACCATTGGACTGAAGCAACTTGTAAACACCCCAACATAGCCGGACACACCCTCGACCCAATCTTCTCCGCAGGCAACCACATTTCAGTCAACCACATAACCGAACTCCTCTGGACTGACCATCACTGTATACACTTCTCCTTCAACAAACCCACCACGCACCTCCGGCATCACCACCCGCCCCGCAGAAACTGGAACAACATCACCCAAGAACAACTGCACTCCACCCTGATCAAGTCCCCCCCAGTGACCTCCACTGACGCAAACTCCTCCGCCCGCCACCTACATCGCTGGATCACAGACTGCGCAAATAGCCTCGCCCCCCTCAAGAAACCGTCCTGCCGCCAGCCCACCAACAAGGCCAGCTGGTTCACCCCCACCCTCCAGGACTCCAAACGCCACTGTAGACAATTAGAGAGAATATGGAGATCCAGCAAGTCCCCCTCGGACAAATCCACCTACAAAGAAGCCGTCACCACCCACCACCACCTTATCAAAACCACAAAGAAAACCGCTATCCTAGACAGAATCCACGCCAAAACCCACAACAGCAAAGAGCTGTTCACAGTCATCAAGGAATTTTCCAAACCCAACAGTAATACTAATGACATCCCACCCTCCCAGGACCTCTGCGACAACTTCGCTACTTACTTCCACCACAAGATCATCAACATCTATGACAGCCTTGAGCACCAGAACTCACCACTTACCGCCGACCCACCGACAACCACCTCACCCAAACCCACCACCCGCCACCTTCTACGCACTACCTGGAGCCCCCTCACCACGAAGGATACACTCAGAATCATGAAATCTATCCACTCCGGAGCACCCTCAGACCCATGCCCGCACCACATATTCAACAAAGCGGGTTTTACCATTGCCCATGAACTCTGCCTCACCATAAACTGCTCCATCAAAACTGGCACCTTCCCAGAAGACTGGAAGAATGCAGAGCTGAAACCCCTGCTGAAGAAACCCACAGCTTACCCCATAGATCCTAAAAACTACCGCCCCATCTCTCTTCTCCCCTTTCCAGCCAAAGTAATCGAGAAGGCCATCAACGCACAACTTGTTGACCACATCGAGACCAACCACATCTTGGACCCCTCCCAATCTGGTTTCAGGAGCAATCACAGCACCGAGACTGCCCTCCTCGCTGCCACAGACGACATCCGCACCCTGCTCAACCAAGGAGAGACTGCTGCGCTCATTCTTCTAGACCTCTCAGCCGCATTCGACACTGTAGCCCACAGCACCCTCCTGACGCACCTACACCATGCTGGCATCCGCAATAAGGCCCTGGAATGGATCACCTCCTTCCTCAGCGGCAGAACCCAGAAAGTCAGACTCCCACCCTTCTCCTCCAATCCCACAGCAATCAGCTGTGGCGTACCCCAAGGCTCTTCTCTTAGCCCCACCCTCTTGAACATCTACATGGCCCCCCTCGCCGCCATCATCCGACAACACAACCTCAACATCGTCTCCTACGCCGACGATACACAGTTAATCATCTCACTCACCTGAGACCCCACCACCACCAAGAAAAATGTCCACGAAGGACTTACAGCAATCGCCACCTGGATGAACAGCAACCGTCTCAAACTCAACACTGACAAGACCGAAATCCTTCTCCTCGGACCCACCAAATCTGCATGGGATGACTCCTGGTGGCCCACAGCCCTCGGACACCCTCCAACTCCAACACACCACGCACGAAATCTAGTCGTCATCCTCGACTCATCACTTTCCATGGAGCGCCAAGTCAACGCCGTCTCTTCGACTTGTTTTTACATTATCCACCTACTGCGAAAAATCTTCAAGTGGATCCCCACTGAAACTAGAAAATCTGTCACCCATGCCCTCGTCAGTAGTCGACTGGACTATGGCAATGAACTCTACGCCTGGTCCACCATCAAGCTCCAGAAACGACTCCAACGCATCCAGAACACCTTGGCCAGACTCATCCTCGACATCCCTCACCAAAACCACATCACCGAACACCTAAGGAACCTACACTGGCTCCCCGTCAACAAGAGAATCACCTTCAAGCTCCTAACCCATGCATTCAAGGCCCTCCACAACATCGGTCCTGAATACATCAACCACTGTGTCAATTTCTACACCCCCTCCAGACAACTCCGCTGTGCCGACCAAGCACTCGCAGTCATCCCTCGCATCAAGAAAAAAACAGCTGGAGGAAAATCCTTCTCCTATATGGCAGCAAGGTCATGGAACTCCCTCCCGCTGCACCTCAGACAATCCACCTCCCTTACAAACTTCAGGAAGGACCTCAAGACCTGGCTCTTTGAATAAATCGTCTTCCCTTAGACCCCCTCTCCCCCCCCCATAGCGCCTTGAGACCCTCACGGGTGATTAGTTTGCGCTTTACAAGTACCCAATAGATAGATAGATAGTGGTTAAACACATAGGTAAAGTTGCTGTCAAAGAGCATTAACCCATAAGCAGCAAATTCAGTTAGAATTCCTATGAACGTTGTGCAGGGTAATGGTAAATAATGCAATTTGCTGTAATATATATGAAAAGGAGCTGGGTTTAGAACACTTTAATTACGTGTTCTAGAGGTTGTCTCACTATTTTACTCCCAGTAATTTATCAAATCATACTGCGAGTTTAAACCTCCTGGATAGTACAAGTTACCAAATAAGAGGAGCGCTAAATAAAAGCAGCTATAGAGATCAAAACAAGAATTAATTAAATATATATATATTCTAACTATGTAGTTAAACTTGAAGCTTATCTCAAGGATTCAACAGATTTGATTAATTGTCTAACTAGTATAAAATGGGAAATAGAATATTTTTTAATCACGTGTGATATAAATTCCCTTTACACAAGTATTAAACACAAAATTGGAATAGAAGCTGTAGATAATTTCCTTCAGAAAGGTAGAAATATGAGACAAGAACAAATAGATTTTATTAAACAATGCATTATGTTTATTTTAAAAAATAATTATTTTAATTTCAATGGCCAATTCTATCTTCAAGTGCAAGGCACTGCGATGGGCACCAAGTTTGCCCCCAGTTATGCCAACTTATTGATGGGCTATTTGGAAGATAAGATTGTATTCAATGTTAACTGGGAGACAAACTTGGTGCTCTATCGCAGATTTATTGATGATATCTTCATCATATGGAAGGGGGACTTAGAAATATTTGAATATTTTTTAGAGGATCTTAAAGATAAGAAATTTGGTCTAAATTTTGCCTATGAAATTAGTAAAAATCACATTAACTTTTTAGATCTAGATATTGATGTAAGAGATGGTGAACTGTATATGTCAACCCATTTTAAAACTGTTGATTCAAACAATTACATTCATAATAACAGCTGTCATCTTTGAAGATGGATAAATAATATATAAAATAACCAATTTACAAGAATAAGGAAAAATTGTTCTAGATTAATTGATTTTGAAACACAAGCAGATCAATTGGAAATTAAATTTAAACAAATGGGGTATGATAAGAAATTAATTAATGAAGCTAGGGAAAAAGCAAGAAAAAGAAAGAGGACTGAATTGCTACTGAGAAAACAAAAACAGATAGAACTAAAGACACTCTATGGACACCTTTTGTTACTAATTATAATATTAATCATAAACAAATAAGGAATTTTTTTATAAGCACTGGTATATCCTACAAAGGGATCCCATTATGGGAGAACTTCTCTCTGAAAAACCTGAGATAGTTTTTAAAAAAGCTAAAAACCTTAAATCCATCTTAGCACCTAGCATACCCAGGAAAGTAGAAATTAAAACTAGTGAAGTTAATCTACACAATGAGAAATTAAAAGGATTTTATCCATGTATAGGATGCAAAGCTTGTAAATTTAGTAATAAAGTAAAATATGTAACATCAAGTTCGACAAATAAAGATTTTGAAATTAGAGATTGCATTAGGTGTACCGATAAAAATATAATATATTTGGCACAATGTTCGTGCAAGAAACAGTATTTGGGAGAAACCTCGCGCCCCCTTAGAGATAGAATAAAAGAGCATCTCCATAATATTTTTGGTTTTGAGGGCCATTATTATCCCGACATTTAAAGGAATACCACAATCAAGATAATAAAGATTTCTTTCATGTAATTAGCAAGAGTCCATGAGCTAGTGACGTATGGGATATACATTCCTACCAGGAGGGGCAAAGTTTCCCAAACCTCAAAATGCCTATTAATACACCCCTCACCACACCCACAAATCAGTTTTACAAACTTTGCCTCCCATGGAGGTGGTGAAGTAAGTTTCATCATTCTTCATTGATATGCGCTTCTCAGCAGGCTGGAGCCCGGTTTTCCTCTCAGTGTGCAGTGAATGTCATAGGGATGTGAAGAGAGTATTGCCTATTTGAATTCAATGATCTCCTTCTACGGGGTCTATTTCATAGGTTCTCTGTTATCGGTCGTAGAGATTCATCTCTTACCTCCCTTTTCAGATCGACGATATACTCTTATATATACCATTACCTCTACTGATTCTCGTTTCAGTACTGGTTTGGCTTTCTACTACATGTAGATGAGTGTCCTGGGGTAAGTAAGTCTTACTTTTGTGACACTCTAAGCTATGGTTGGGCACTTTTATATAAAGTTCTAAATATATGTGTTTAAACATTTATTTGCCTTGATTCAGGATGTTCAACATTCCTTATTTGAGACAGTCAGTTTCATTATTTGGGATAATGCATTTGAATAATCAATTTTTCTTACCTAAAATTTGACTTTTTCTCCTGTGGGCTGTTAGGCTCACGGGGGCTGAAAATGCTTCATTTTATTGCGTCATTCTTGGCGCAGACTTTTTTGGCGCAAAAATTTTCTTGTCATTTCCGGCGTTATACTTTTCGCCGGAAGTTGCATCATTTTTTTGACGTTTTTGCGCCAAAAATGTTGGCGTTACCGGATGTGGCATCTTTTTTGGCGCTTAAAGCATTTAGGCGCCAAATAATGTGGGCGTCTTTTTTGGCGCTAAAAAAATATGGGCGTCATTATTGTCTCCACATTATTTAAGTCTCACTGTTTATTTGCTTCTGGTTGCTAGAAGCATGTTCATTGGCATTTTTTCCCATTCCTGAAACTGTCTTTTAAGGAATTTGATCAATTTTGCTTTATATGTTGTTTTTTTTCTATTACATATTGCAAGATGTCTCAGATTGACCCTGAATCAGAAGATACTTCTGGAAAATTGCTGCCTGATGCTGGATCTACCAAAGTTAAGTGTATTTGTTGTAAACTTGTGGTATCTGTTCCTCCGGCTGTTGTTTGTAATGAATGTCATGACAAACTTGTTAATTCAGATAATATTTCCTTTAGTAATGTTCCATTACCTGTTGCTGTTCCATCAACATCTAATATTCAGGGTGTTCCTGTTAACATAAGAGATTTTGTTTCTAAATCTATTAAGAAGGCTATGTCTGTTATTCCTCCTTCTAGTAAACGTAAAAGGTCTTTTAAAACTTCTCATTTTTCAGATGAATTTTTAAATGAACATCATCATTCTGATTCTGATAATGATTCCTCTGGTTCAGAGGATTCTGTTTCAGAGGTTGATACTGATAAATCTTCATATTTATTTAAAATGGAATGTATTCGTTCTTTGCTTAAAGAAGTCTTAATTGCATTAGAAATAGAGGAATCTGGTCCTCTTGATACTAAATCTAAATGTTTGAATACGGTTTTTAAACCTCCTGTAGTTATTCCAGAGGTTTTTCCCGTCCCTGATGCTATTTCTTAAGTAATTTCCAGAGAATGGAATAATTTGGGTTATTCATTTACTCCTTCTAAACGGTTTAAGCAATTATATCCTGTGCCATCTGACAGATTAGAGTTTTGGGACAAAATCCCTAAGGTTGATGGGGCTATCTCTACTCTTGCTAAACGTACTACTATTCCTACGGCAGATAGTACTTCCTTTAAGGATCCTTTAGATAGGAAAATTGAATGCTTTCTAAGAAAAGCTTACTTATGTTCAGGTAATCTTCTTAGACCTGCTATATCTTTGGCGGATGTTGCTGCAGCTTCAACTTTCTGGTTGGAAGCTTTAGCGCAACAAGTAACAGATCATAATTCCCATAGCATTGTTAATCTTCTTCAACATGCTAATAATTTTATTTGTGATGCCATCTTTGATATCATTAGGGTTGATGTCAGGTATATGTCTTTAGCTATTTTAGCTAGAAGAGCTTTATGGCTTAAAACTTGGAATGCTGATATGTCTTCTAAGTCAACTGTGCTTTCCCTTTCTTTCCAGGGTAATAAATTGTTTGGTTCACAGTTGGATTCTATTATTTCAACTGTTACTGGGGGGAAAGGAACTTTTTTACCACAGGATAAAAAATCTAAAGGTAAATTTAGGTCTGCTAATCGTTTTCGTTCCTTTCGTCACAATAAGGAACAAAAGCCTGATCCTTCCCCTACAGGAGCGGTATCAGTTTGGAAACCATCTCCAGTCTGGAATAAATCCAAGCCTTTTATAAAGCCAAAGCCAGCTCCCAAGTCCACATGAAGGTGCGGCCCTCATTCCAGCCCAGCTGGTAGGGGGCAGATTACGATTTTTCAAAGAAATTTGGATCAATTCGATTCACAATCTTTGGATCCAGAACATTGTTTCACAAGGGTACAGAATAGGCTTCAAGATAAGGCCTCCTGCAAGAAGATTTTTCTTTCCCGTGTCCCAATAAATCCAGTGAAGGCTCAAGCATTTCTGAAATGTGTTTCAGATCTAGAGTTGGCTGGAGTAATTATGCCAGTTCCAGTTCTGTAACAGGGGCTGGGGTTTTACTCAAATCTCTTCATTGTACCAAAGAAGGAGAATTCCTTCAGGCCAGTTCTGGATTTAAAAATATTGAATCGTTATGTAAGGATACCAACATTCAAAATGGTAACTATAAGGACTATTCTGCCTTTTGTTCAGCAAGGGCATTATATGTCCACAATAGATTTACAAGATGCATATCTGTATATTCCGATTCATCCAGATCACTATCAGTTTCTGAGATTCTCTTTCCTACACAAGCATTACCAGTTTGTGGCTCTGCCGTTTGGCCTAGCAACAGCTCCAAGGATTTTTACAAAGGTTCTCGGTGCCCTTCTGTCTGTAATCAGAGAACAGGGTATTGTGGTATTTCCTTATTTGGACGATATCTTGGTACTTGCTCAGTCTTCACATTTAGCAGAATCTCATACGAATCGACTTGTATCGTTTCTTCGAGAACATGGTTGGAGGATCAATTTACCAAAGAGTTTGTTGATTCCTCAGACAAGGGTAACCTTTTTAGGTTTCCAGATAGATTCAGTGTCCATGACTCTGTCTCTGACGGACAAGAGACGTCTGAAATTGGTTTCAGCTTGTCGAAACCTTCAGTCTCAATCATTCCCTTCGGTAGCCTTATGCATGGAAATTCTAGGTCTTATGACTGCTGCATCGGACGCGATCCCCTTTGCTCGTTTTCACATGCGACCTCTTCAGCTCTGTATGCTGAACCAGTGGTGCAGGGATTATACAAAGATATCACAATTAATATCTTTAAAACTGATTGTACGACACTCTCTGACGTGGTGGACAGACCACCATCGTTTAGTTCAGGGGGCTTCATTTGTTCTTCCGACCTGGACTGTAATCTCAATAGATGCAAGTCTGACAGGTTGGGGAGCTGTATGGGGGTCTCTGACAGCACAAGGGGTTTGGGAATCTCAGGAGGCGAGATTACCAATCAACATTTTGGAACTCCGTGCAATTTTCAGAGCTCTTCAGTCGTGGCCTCTTCTAAAGAGAGAGTCGTTCATTTGTTTTCAGACGGACAATGTAACAACCGTGGCATATGTCAATCATCAAGGAGGGACTCACAGTCCTCTGGCTATGAAAGAAGTATCTCGAATACTGGTATGGGCGGAATCCAGCTCCTGTCTAATTTCTGCGGTTCATATCCCAGGTATAGACAATTAGGAAGCGGATTATCTCAGTCGCCAAACGTTACATCCGGGCGAATGGTCTCTTCACCCAGAGGTATTTCATCAGATTGTTCAAATGTGGGGACTTCCAGAAATAGATCTGATGGCTTCTCATCTAAACAAAAAGCTTCCCAGGTATCTGTCCAGATCCAGGGATCCTCAGGCGGAAGCAGTGGATGCATTGTCACTTCCTTGAAAGTATCATCCTGCCTATATCTTTCCGCCTCTAGTTCTTCTTCCAAGAGTGATTTCCAAGATTCTAAAGGAGAGTTCGTTTGTTCTGCTGGTGGCTCCAGCATGGCCTCACAGGTTTTGGTATGCGGATCTTGTCCGGATGGCTACTTGCCAACCGTGGACTCTTCCGTTAAGACCAGACCTTCTATCGCAAGGTCCTTTTTTCCATCAGGATCTCAAATCCTTAAATTTGAAGGTATGGAGATTGAACGCTTGATTCTCAGTCATAGAGGTTTCTCTGACTCCGTAATTAATACTATGTTACAGGCTCGTAAATCTGTATCTAGGAAGATATATTATCGAGTCTGGAAGACTTACATTTCTTGGTGTTCTTCTCATCATTTTTCTTGGCATTCTTTTAGAATTCCTAGAATTTTACAGTTTCTTCAGGATGGTTTGGATAAAGGTTTGTCTGCAAGTTCCTTGAAAGGACAAATCTCTGCTCTTTCTGTTCTTTTTCACAGAAAGATTGCTAGTCTTCCTGATATTCATTGTTTTGTACAGGCTTTGGTTCATATAAAACCTGTTATTAAGTCAATTTCTCCTCCTTGGAGTTTGAATTTGGTTCTGGGGGCTCTTCAAGCTCCTCCGTTTGAACCTATGCATTCGCTGGATATTAAATTACTTTCTTGGAAAGTTTTGTTTCTTTTGGCCATCTCTTCTGCTAGAAGAGTTTCTGAATTATCTGCTCTTTCTCTTTCTTTTGAGCCTCCTTTTCTGATTTTTCATCAGGATAAGGCAGTGTTGCAAACTTCATTTAACTTTTTACCTAAGGTTGTGAATTCTAACAACATTAGTAGAGAAATTGTGGTTCCTTCATTGTGTCCTAATCCTAAAAATTCTAAGGAAAGATCGTTGCATTCTTTGGATGTAGTTAGAACTTTGAAATATTATGTTGAAGCTACTAAAGATTTCCGAAAGACTTCTAATCTATTTGTTATCTTTTCTGGTTCTAGGAAAGGCCAGAAGGCTTCTGCCATTTCCTTGGCATCTTGGTTAAAGTCTTTGATTCATCATGCTTATGTTGAGTCGGGTAGAACTCTGCCTCAAAGGATTACAGCTCATTCGACTAGGTCAGTCTCTACTTCCTGGGTATTTAAGAATGAAGCTTCGGTTGATCAGATTTGCAAAGCAGCAACTTGGACTTCTTTGCATACTTTTACTAAATTCTACCATTTTGATGTGTTTTCTTCTTCTGAAGCAGTTTTTGGTAGAAAAGTACTTCAGGCAGCTGTTTCAGTTTGATTCTTCTGCTTTTGGGTGTGGATTATTTTTCAGCAGAATTGGCTGTCTTTATTTTATCCCTCCCTCTCTAGTGACTCTTGCGTGGAAGATCCACATCTTGGGTATTCATTATCCCATACGTCACTAGCTCATGGACTCTTGCTAATTACATGAAAGAAAACATAATTTATGTAAGAACTTACCTGATAAATTCATTTCTTTCATATTAGCAATAGTCCATGAGGCCCACCCTTTTTGTGGTGGTTATGATTTTTTTGTATAAAGCACAATTATTCCAATTCCTTATTTTTTATGCTTTCGCACTTTTTTCTTATCACCCCACTTCTTGGCTATTCGTTAAACTGATTTGTGGGTGTGGTGAGGGGTGTATTTATAGGCATTTTGAGGTTTGGGAAACTTTGCCCCTCCTGGTAGGAATGTATATCCCATACGTCACTAGCTCATGGACTCTTGCTAATATGAAAGAAATGAATTTATTAGGTACGGGGGATTAGGAAGATAAAAAGAGACCCTAGAGGGGGAGATATAAATAAAAAATTATTGAGAGCTGAGGCAGAGTTAATTTTTTTATTCAAGAGCTTAGAACCAAAGGGTCTCAATGTTGAATTAGATTTTAATTCTATTATGGATTAAGTTTTTTATGAGAGTTTATGAATTGATATTTCTAATGATCTTTTGAGTAAATAATTTATTTTGTATAGCAATGTCATACACAAGGTTTTTTAAACTTTATAAGAACCATATATATTATTAGATATATAATTAGAAACACATTTTATTTTGTTGAAATAATTAACACATAGTTGGAGTTTAGACTCCAGTTTCACCTGTAGAAGACCAACCACTTTTTTAGTTGAGTATCAACTCTTATTTCACTTGTAATTAATATTAAAACCTTTTATTTTTATTAGTAATTTTTGTTAAAACATTTCAACAATGTTTCACATACACATTTATATTTATTTATTTTTATGAAATAGGTATCACATTTATCTATTTATTCTTTATAATCACCTTTATGAATTCATGAACATATATGAATTTGATGTTTTAAATTAATTTAGGGCTGTATTTACAAAAAAGGTCAATTTGTATACCTAACTAAAGAGCTGTATTTTTAAATAATGTTTTACATATACATTTATTTATATTTATGAAATAGGTATCAATCTATTCTTTACAATCACCCTTATGAATTTAAAAACATATATCTATTTGTTGAAATTTTGTATTAGTTTGCGGCCGTATTTGTGAAATAGGTCAATTTGTATACCTAACCAAAGAGCTGTATCTTTAAATATAAAAAAGGAGGAGAATCAATTAAGGACAACCTGAATAAATAGAGGAATATGGGTAAGGAAAAACCATCTTTAAAAAGGCTATCTGAAGCTGAAACACGTAGATGTTACAAGGATGAGAAGCTGTATTTGAAATCAGAGCTCTCTGATATATACCCAACGAAGGATTACTCCAACTATTTGCAAGGCAAAACTATAAGTATTTTTGTACACAAACTCTTTTCTCATAACAGAAGGAATTTACTATTCCCAGTAATCCACCATAGCCATTGGCTCACTAAGGTCTTGTGATTTCGACACCTGAACCGGAACTAGCTACCTGGAGGGGAGAGCGACTGGAACTTGGAGGATATCGTATCTAAACGCCAAGCCAGACTGTGAATGAAATATCCTTGGAAGGTAATAAGTCTGAGTGCCGGAACCCCGGGTAAGCCACAAGTTTGTCTTATATATGCGGAGAAAACACTGTAGGTTTCGTATTCTGGGAAGGAGTCACAGACTCTAAATATTGAAGTGTACATATGAATTCAAGAGTAATCTTCTCAGCTGACTTTTTTCCTTATTCCTACCACAAAAAATTGATTACCACGAAACATTGATTGCTAAGTGTATGGGACAATCTTTCTAAAAAAGAACCTCCTTTTTGCTGGACATTTAAAACTTGGTTTTTAAACCTTTTTAACTAACGGCCACAAAAGTATCAATTGCACTGCAACTTGCACTTTATACAGAATTCTATAGTGTTTGCTACTATTGTTTATGTTTGCAACAGTGTTCTAAGTAGTATATGTCTATGTTTGCTCTTAGTTTTTAGCATGTTATATGTATAACTTTTAACCACCGGTGGTAGTAGAAATTTGTAATAAATTACTGTTTTTTAAACTTTTTATCTGTTAAGTTTTTTTAGTTTGATTATATATATATATATATATATATATATATATATATATATATATATATATATATTTAATTAATTCTTGTTTTGATCTCTATAGCTGCTTTTATTTAGCGCTCCTCTTATTTGGTAACTTGTACTATTCATCTTGTTAAAGTGTTTGGGGTAGCACTTTTTTGAGGTAGCTTTTTAGGGGCTCTACATTTTTAGTTTGTAAACCTCCTGGATACCTTGTTTCCAGGTGGAAAATCCAGAACATCTCTCTTTATAGAGCAATTTCTCCCTATCTCCACCTCTTTTAGGGGGAAGGACCTGTTCTATTGCTTTCCAGCTAAAAAAGGACAACATTTTTCTGATGTTTCTGCGAGAAATGTGTTACTATTGGTGTAGTAGCTTTTCCTACGGTAATAGAGCTGAAATGTTCTCTAATGCAGGACCTAATGTCCCTTGTGGTGCCCTATATACTGTACCCCACAATGTATGCATTGGATCATATAGACCACATTTGAAGATGAACAATTCAGACATCGTTCAATTTCAAAAGATCTATCATTAACAGTAGACGTGAATGATGAGGCTATCTCTACATGTTCACAGGGCTTGCATTTTTTGTGGCCACATTTAAACATTCCTTTGTGGGACAGCCAAGAACTTACTGTTCTCTGATCGTTTCTTAATTGTGAAGGCGAAACCATATTACCAATAGTGAAAAGTGACAACCTTGTGGGACAATACATCCCTTTTATTTTCCTTTTTGGTGAGGATGGCCTTCCTATTCATCCCATCTACCTCTCTTTTGGCTTTCCCTATATCTTATGTTTTATAGCCTTGTTGCTTCAAGCTACCCACCAGGGCCTCAGATTGTTCCAAAAAGGTACTCTCATCCGAACAATTGCGTTTGAGTCGGATGAGTTGACCCTTGGCAATCGCGTATGGTACATGGGGTGGATGGCAGCTTTTACCGTGGAGTAGGGTATTCCCAGAAATGGGCTTTCTGTAATTACTGGTCTCAATTTGACCACCATCATGACCTCTCATAGTGATGTCCAGATAGCTAATGACCTTTGCATTGGTCTCAAACGTGAAGGCCAAATTGAGATCATTAACATTAATCCAATTGACAAATTCTTGGAATCTCTCCTGCCCCCCCTTCCAGATTAGAAGCAGGTCGTCTATGAACCATTGATAGACTACGATATCTCCAATGTATGGATTGCTCTGTGCATAGACATGGGACAGCTCCCACCATCCTAAGTACAGGTTTGCGTAGGAGAGGGCAGATTTGGCCCCCATTGTCCCTTGTCTCTGCAAAAAGCAATCTCCCTCAAACTCAAAATAATTTCACACCATGTGTGAATACAGCACCACTGAATGTGCACGGTGTAGAGGAAAAACTGCAACTCCTCTGAGACACTCAATAATTCATATAGTCCACCAGCACTTTATGGGTATAAAACTTTCATCTTTTATTGAAGGACCAAGTTAAAATAAGCAACGTTTTGTGACCTTCTGTCACTTAGACAGACACAAGAGCATGATTAAGTGACAGAAGGTCACGAAACGTTGCTTATTTTAACTTGGTCCTTCAATAAAAGATGAAAGTTTTATACCCATAAAGTGCTGGTGGACTATATAAATTATTCAAACTCAAAATAGTTATGAGTTAACAAGAATAATGTGACATCTATCGCAAAATTCTGAAACGACATGGAAAATGTGGTGTATTCGCTTAAAAAGAAGCGTATAGCCTTGACCCCCTCAGAGTGGGGAATTGTTGAATATAAGGACACCACATCTACCGTGGCTCACAGATATTCAGGTTGCCAGGTAACTCTCTCCAGAATATTCAACGTGTGTGTAGTATCCCTGAGGTAGCTGGGCAATTTCTGCCCAGAGGGTGAAGAATAGCATCCAACCACTGGGACAGGTTTTCAGAAAGTGAGCCTATACCGCTCACAATTGGTCGACCTTTCACCCCCTCTAAAGACTTATGAACCTTTGGAAAGTGGTGAAAGATCGGAGTAACAGGGTGCTTGACCAGAAGATAGTCAAAAGTCTCCTTGTCCAGAAAACCCAAATCCAAGCCATCATCCAGTAGGCTTTTCAATTGTCTCTGGAATATCCAAACTGGATTGTAATCTAGTTTGGTATAACTCTCCTGATCAAAGAGTTGCCGATGGGCCTCTTTGATATAATCTGTTCTATTTAGTACCAATACCGAGCCGCCCTTGTCTGCGGCTTTGATCACTAGAGTCTGATTTTTACTCAATTTATTGAGGGCCTCTCTTTCCTGCCTGGATATGTTATATCCTTTATTACAATTGGTTTTACTTAGATCAACTAAGTTCCTCTCTACCCTATTATAAAACGTTTCTAGGCTATATCCCCTAGACTGAATAGGGTAAAATGTAGATGGTTTTTTAAACTTGACCAATTTATTCTCTCTGATTTCAGGGGACAAATTACTCTCTCTCTGAAGACCAGTCAAGCTAATCAGATCACATTGTTCCGAAAAACTCACTAGTTCATCTTGTAGTGTGTTATCTATCCCTGGTGTACACTCTGGAGGTTCTGTACCTGAAAAATGTTTACGTAGAGTCAGGTTTCTTATTAACCTATTAACATCTATAATGGTTTTAAACAAGTCAAAATCGTGGGAGCATAGCCCAACCCACGGCTTAAAACCTTAATTTCTACCTCCGAGAGTGTACTATCTGACAGGTTAATTACTTCGAAGGAGCATACTTTTGTTGTGATCTGTTGGACCTCTGCGGGTACGGATTCTTGGAACCCCTGTTTGCCCCTCTCCCCCTCCCTGGGCCTTTCTGGGGGAGGGAAAAAACCTGCTCTATGGCTTGTGTTTCTTGGACTGTTCTATTCATGTTTGTGCCTGGTTCTGCTCTTGGTTGAACTCCCTATGGAGGAAAGTATGAATTAATATCAGAAGATGTCCCTGCATGATAATCATATGCCTGATGGTAACTAATGGGTTTAGCCTGAGACGTATTAAATGTTTGATACCCCACCGGCTCATTATATTGGCTCGTGTGTACTACACCTGGATTGTTTATATGTATGTATTGCAGATGCATTTGATGAATATTTAAGAATCCCTACAGGCTGTGTTTGATAATTAGGTTGTTCTATTATATTATCATTCCTTTGTTGATCATCACCAGAGTCTGCTTCACTGTCACTAAATGTGACCTGTCTGTTGCCACTATTTCTCCACCTCCTATTGCGCCTATTGCGATTATTTCTGCATTGTCTATTCTGGTGTGTACGTGCTAAAAGCCTCTGCTTTTTATTCCATGTATACACTGTACTAGACTGGTAGTCAGAGTTGTCCCTAATGAATTTGGAATGTTTATGCTCCATAACCTGTGTTTTTACGTCAGCTACCACTTTTAATAGTTGTTGATTAAAGCTACTGAAGTTGGCCTCGTGGCATCTTTTGTTTAACTCCGTCTGAACCTCCACGATCTCCAACCTCAGTAGCTTCAATAAATGTGCCTTATAGCCAATAAGTAACATCATTAATTTGAGGGAGCACTCAGTTAATGCTTGATTCCATTCCTCTATGAATGATTTATCTTCTGTTTCAAAGGTTGGAAACTTCTGTATCTTAAGGCCCCTCGGTATCATTCTTTGGGAGAAATATCTCTCCAAGGTCCATATGTCCCATTGCAATTTTTGCTTCTTAGTAAGTATAGTCTCCATTTCCACAGTCCTATCGGTTGAAAAAACTTTATCAATGTCCTGGGGTAGACAATCCCTTTCCGTAACAGGGATAAGTGAATAATATGCAGAAGGTTGATCTTCCATGTTGAAAAAAAGGAGCTAATATAAGTATGGTATAAATCAAAAACCTTTTATAAACACCAGTAGGCATCTAAGACACAGCCAGTTTGTGTCTAAAAAGATATGAAAAGAACAAGAAAAATATGCCTGGTAGTGATTATAACCTACAGTACCCTATCTGTTTTAATCATAACAAAATGGGTACTTGCACACTGGACAATTTACAAACTGGTGGTGGAGGAGCGTATAAAAATCTGTGGGAAAATATATACTTTTATGTTTCTGTTCGTTATCCAGTACTGTTTCCTTTGTTAGACCTCTGACAGTTCGTTTCAAATTACCCACACAGATAAAGGTAAAAGCTCCAAAGAAAAGCCCATTTCCGGGAATACCCTACTCCACGGTAAAAGCTGCCATCCACCCTATGTACCATACGCGATTGCCAAGGGTCAACTCATCCGACTCAAATGCAATTGTTCGGATGAGAGTACCTTTTTGGAACAATCTGAGACCCTGTTGGGTCACTTGAAGCAACGAGGCTATAAAACACCAGATATAGGGAAAGCCAAAAGAGAGGTAGATGGGATGAATAGGAAGGCCCTCCTCACCAAAAAGGAAAAGAAAAGGGATGTATTGTCCCACAAGGGTGTCACTTTTGTGACCAGCTACAGCTCTCAGTATAAAGAGATATGTAGCATTGTTTGCAAACACTTCAGGATACTTCAGGCTGATGATAAATTGGTAGACACAGTTGAGGGAGGCCTTAGATGCTTTTACAGAAGAGCATGTACCATTGGTAATATGGTTTCGCCTTCACAATTAAGAAACGATCAGAGAACAGTAAGTTCTTGGCTGTCCCACAAAGGAATGTTTAAATGTGGCCACAAAAAATGCAAGCCCTGTGAACATGTAGAGATAGCCTCATCATTCACGTCTACTGTCAATGGTAGATCTTTTGAAATTGAACGATGTCTGAATTGTTCATCTTCAAATGTGGTCTATATGATCCAATGCATACATTGTGGGGTACAGTATATAGGGCTCACCACAAGGGACATTAGTTCCTGCATCAGAGAACATTTCAGCTCCATTACCGTAGGAAAAGCTACTACACTAATAGTAACACTTTTCTCGCAGAAACATCAGAAAGATTTGTCCTTTTTTAGCTGGAAAGCAATAGAACAGGTCCTTCCCCCTAAAAGAGGTGGGGATAGGGAGAAATTGCTCTATAAACGAGAGATGTTCTGGATTTTCCACCTGGAAATAAGGTATCCAGGAGGTTTAAACTCGCAGTATGATTTGATAAATTACTGGGAGTAAAATAGCGAGACAACCTTTAGAACACGTAATTAAAGTGTTCTAAGCCCAGCTCCTTTTCATATCTATTACAGCAAATTGCATTATTTACCATTACCCTGCACAATGTTCATAGGAATTCTAACTGAATTTGTTGCTTATGGGTTAATGCTCTTTGACAGCAACTTTACCTATGTGTTTAACCACTGTAGTAAATGGTAAATATAGATCAATTTGCTTCTACCTATTTTTAATTAATCTAGTTTTGATTCAAAGTTCCCATATAGGAAAGCATATATGTGCTGTACACCAAAGATTTACCTATGTATTTATCCTTGCCATATACTTCATCTTTTATGTAACATATATGCTTGTAAGCTAAAATAATTAGCCTCTATCTGAGTATCAAATGGTATAAATAATATTCAAATACGGTTTAGAGGTTACCAATAGTAGTTCACCTAGCAACCCATTGACATATATTTATATGTGGATACATATTTGTATTTAGTTAAATAATCTTGAAATATAGATGAATGTTACACTTGATGATAGGATTAGTACCAAGTGTTTATAATTATCCATATATTTGCATGTGCATTTTTATCTTTTTTTTTCATTCAGTCCTTCCTAACGTTATTTCATCTTTGTTAGGAATTACATTATATCAAAACATAAGTAATTGTTTAAATTTAAGATTTAAGATTTTTTGTATCAAGTTTTAGTAGGCTTTATCTTATTTCATATAATGTAATATTTGTGAGTCTCTGTTTTTCTTTGAGAGCAAATTTGTCTAGGGAGTTTAGGTTAAATAAATATATGCAGATAGGGTTCAATTTAATACACTGTAGTAGTTTTGCAGGTGTTGGTTAATTAAGCAGTACAGCCCCCCCCCCCTTTTTGATTTTATCCTATCACAGTTTTATTTTCACTGATAAATATACAGCTTAGAGTATCCTGTAGTCAAGCTAAGAGTAAGGCTACGGCCGAAACGCGTAAGCTTGTCTTCTTAGGTGGCGTCTGCACCATACTATCTTCCATGTTGTTGTTTTTCCATGTTTAATTTTTAACTATGGACAATAAAGTATTCAAGTTATAATTACAGCTTTTTTGATGTTGCTGCTTTTTTGGCCCCGGATTTCTACACCTTTGATTATTTGTTCATTTGCCGGTTCCCCATTTTGGAATCCGAAGATTGGCCGGAGCTATTTGCACAGAGGGATCCAAACAACCAATAGGAGGTGGTGGAGGTTAAGCGTCAGCTAGGACGTAATACGGAACAGGACACTGGAATTAAGTGAATCAGGACTGAGAGATTGTGAGACCATGAGCAAACAGGTTGTGCATACCCCGTGGATTAGTGAGAACGAGGGGCAACCCAAGACCGCCGTGTAAGTCTGCTCCAGACAGAGGCTATCGGCATAGCAAACAAACACCGTTCGGCTACTGAGTATCACAAGTAAGTCTTGTATATTGAATAAGGCATTATCATCAGTGGTATTGTTTGATTGAGGAAGGATTACTATGACAAATGTAAGATTTACCCTCATCCATACTGTGGCTACGCTATAACTATAGACTGCTTGTTGATCCTATAATGATTATACTACATCTAGCAAGATTTTGATACATATCGTTCCTAGCTGTTCTTTGGGACTTTTACCTTTATCTGTGTGGGTAATTTGAAACAGACTGTCAGAGGTCTAACAAAGGAAACAGTACCGGATAACGAACAGAAACATTAAAGTATATATTTTCCCACAGATTTTTATACACTCCTCCACCACCAGTTTGTAAATTATCCATTGTGCAAGTACCCATTTTGTTATGATTAAAACAGATAGGGTACTGTAGGTTATAATCACTACCAGGCATCTTTTTCTTGTTCTTTTAGTATACAGAGTTTCACATCTAAAATCCTTGCAATTATACCCAAAATGCTATTGTTTATAACCCTAAATGAGACCCCTCTATAGTGGAGTACAACCATCCTAATTATTAAAATTATTATCAGTTATTTGCAGAGCTAAAAATATATATAAAATAATACATATTTGGCCGGATTACAAGCAGAGCGCTTTTGTTTGTGTGAGTTGTGCAAATGTGATAGCGAAGTCGCGGTAGATTTAGATCTTGCGATAAATTACGCTCCACCATATATTTTCTATGGGCACCATCAGGCATTGAATTACCTTCTTATTACAAGTTTGTGGTAAACCACTGCAAACAAGTGCAATCTTTTATCGCGCAACTCGTTTACCAGAGACAAAAGCTCTGGTAAACCGGTTGCGCTTCTATCTTTTCAATGCTGTTCAGCTGCATACGGTCAACACTCCTTACTGATGAGCTCCCATTGGACTGTTGCACTATAAATCCCGCAAACATCATTGTCTATATGTCCCTGATGACCCGACAGTGTGTATCAGATTGCTCTAGCTTATTTGATTACCATTGTTTATCAGTGCTCTTTTGCTTTACTATTTGGCTATCGCTGTTTGGCTTTGCAAATATGGATCCTCAGTACGCTTGTGTTGGTGGTGTTGGAGAACTTTTGTTTAACAGACTCAGGCATACTGGGCATCTGGGACAGAGGCGCAGGGAACGTGTGAGGGTAGAGAGGCCTTTGCCTTGGGTGTGGGCACCTCCAGTGCACAGGGTGAAGCTCACCTTGGATGCTATGAGTGATGCCCAGATTTATGACATGTATAGGCTCAGTAGGCAGAAGTTTGTTAGCCTATACAATGTCATAAAGGGCGACTTGGAGCCACGCAAGTGTATGCGGACTGCTATTACTAGCATGTCCAAGATGCTCTGCTGTATATACATGTTTTGGCATCAAGAAACTTTCAGTTTACATAGGGGTATTTGAGAGGTTTGTCTCAAAGCATCTTTTCTGTGGTATTTGGAAAGTGTCTGAATGCCATCACCAACAAGTGCTATCTTTTTATAGGATTCCCACAAACTGAGGATGCTTTAAGAGACCTCAAGAGGGACTTCTATAATATGGGTGGCATACCTAATGTGTTGGGGGCAATAGACTGCACCCATATTGCTCTACGGGCTCCAAGGGCCCAGGAAATGGTATACCGTAACCGCAAACACTTTCATTCTATTAATGTGCAGTTCGTGTGCAATGCACACATGCACATTATGAATGTGTTTGTTGTGTTTCCTGGGTCGAGTCATGACTCCCATATCCTCAGGCGGTCATCCATCTGGCGACAGTTTGAGAGGAGACAGTTTCCTCATAAATGGCTCTCGTTGGTGAGAACTCGTGGACAGCACGCTAATATATATTTACAATGCTTTGCAAGTCTCTTTTTAAGGTTCTCATACATATATGTTTGGATATTTGCTTACAAACAAACAATACTTTTACATATGTGAAGCTCTCTAATCCTCTCTATACCAATATCCCTCTCACTGTCTCTCTTTGGCCCCTGTGTCTAGGCAAATTTAGTTATACGCATCAATATTACATGTGCTTGCCTTCATGACAGAGCACGCTACAGTTAAAGGGACAGTGTAGCTGTTGACGTGAATTTAGGTAGAAAATGTGTTTGCATTAGATGGTCTTAGACGGTCTATATAGAGTTTTAACTTTTGTTGGCAAATTGCATATCACAATGAGCATTCTATGTTTTTTTTATGAGATTTGTTTTTTTTAATTTGTTAAAAATGTCTCTTAAATTTAAATTTCAGTATATTATCAGGTGGTTTTTTTTCAAAATAATGACATATTTTAAGTTTTACAGTAAGACATATTTGTTTGATTTGACATCATTTGTGAAATTCTGAGAAAGGATATATATTTTTGTGTTTTTTATTAAAAAAAAGAATCCCTACTTATACTGACCACTTTTTTAATTTTAATACTTAATAGGTGACTCGGGTTGCATGAACTGAAACTGGCTCATAACGCCACTATGTAACCTTACAGACGAGCCTGGGCCTCAGGAGCTCTACAATGAGGCTCACATCAGAACCCGGGCTGTCATTAAAATGCTGTTTGGGCTCCTCAAGATGAGGTCCCGGTCTCTTGATCATTCTGGAGGAGCCCTACAATACAGCCCGGAGAAGGTGATGAAGATCATCATTGCCTGGAGCGTTCTCCACAACATTGCAAACAGGGAGGGTTGCTGCAGTATATCCAAGTGCACCAAGTCCTCCAAAGAGAGGAGGAGGACGAAGAATCATGAGGGGCATGACCAGCATAAAGGGGCCAATGTCAGAGACAACATCATTTACCACCATTTTGTATGGTAAAATACAGAATGCATCTTTGTGACCACTGCTATATAATGTACTTTTTGTGTAAGTGAAATGCAAATTTTGTAAGGCAGAACATTTTAGAAGTTGGATACTAAGGAAAGATTGAACAAATGACATCCATTATTCATTCACAGGTAAATTCTACATCTCTGACATTGGCCACAAAGAACAGTGATGACTTCACCTTCAAAATAGCAACACAACATTATGTGTTGAAGCTTCATGCAACTTGCTTAGTGACATGACAGAAAGGAGGACACACATTTGGACAGGGGAATTGAGCACCCCTTTTTTTTAGGCCTAAGAGTTATTGTTGGGGGGGGTATCCAGAATAATGTGGTCCATCCTTACAGGTTTCACTCTTCTTCTTAATCTGTGTTTGAAAAGATTCTGAATGGTGATTTAGGGCTAGATTACAAGTGGAGCACAGTCATTTGCGCCATAACATTAAGGAATATATCATGAGGGTTTACACTCATTGGGCTTACCACTCGTGTTACAAGTTGAAAGTAAACATGATTGCATGAGCGCAACTCTAGAATCATTACTGCAATTTCAGAGCTGTGTTTAACAGTTTGCCAAAAATAAAAAGTTGCACAAAACACTTCAAAAATACATTACAAAGTACAGTTACACTTATAATAACACTAATAAAAATATTTTAAAAAAATATTTCACCAAAAAGTTATAAGGACTCAAAGATATGAGGTGTTAGGGGGACAAAAGTCACCAATGGGCTTTAACATAGAGATACATACATATAAATGTCTAATGATGTATATGTATGTATGTATATTGTGACAAAACCTACTATCACTGGTGGCTCTGGAGGGGGCCGTGGGCTAGCAGCCTGCCCACTGATTATGACAGTGGAAGACAGGGATTTTGCCTTATTTGTCCGGTCAGGGCACGGAAGGAAGCCGGGGAGATGCGATCCGGCAATACCGAGAACAGTGGTGCGTCTGTGGGAGCATTGTGCTGGACAGACCAGGCAGATTCACCCTTCCCAACTGGAGCTATATAACTATTTCTGGGATACTTTTGCCATTACGGCCCGGCCACCACTACCTTTATATTATTGACTTTTATGTGTTGTTTCCACCAAGGATGTGCCACTTTATAACCCAGATCCAGGGTGGAACTGAGGTGGGACACTTAATAATTACTAGTGTAATGTACTTTATGTAGCAAGGGCTGTGGAACTGTTTCTGGGCATCTTGGGGGGGACACCCAGGCTAATCAGGACTTGCTGTGTGCGTGTTTCCCAGCACGTAGACAAGGGAGGCAGGGTGGGGGATTTCTGTAACTACTGATAAGACTTGTCTATGTGTCTAGCTAATAATTGGAATGTTTAAAGGTTGAAGTGCCATGTTTCTACTGGTTATACATCTTATCTTATCTATGCTAATATTCCTAGGAGGAGACTGTTTGTGTTTTTGGTTTAAATAAACAGTTATTCTTTTGGTTTTACCTCAACCCGAGTCCTGTCTCTTGTTTGGGGTAAAGGGCTGATGTCAGCTTTCCTAGAGGGGTTTGGAGGGCAGGAAGCATTTGTCCGGTCAGGGCACGGAAGGAAGCCGGGGAGATGCGATCCGGCAGTACCGAGAACAGTGGTGCGTCTGTGGGAGCATTGTGCTGGACAGACCAGGCAGATTCACCCTTCCCAACTGGAGCTATATAACTATTTCTGGGATACTTTTGCCATTACGGCCCGGCCACCACTACCTTTATATTATTGACTTTTATGTGTTGTTTCCACCAAGGATGTGCCACTTTATAACCCAGATCCAGGGTGGAACTGAGGTGGGACACTTAATAATTACTAGTGTAATGTACTTTATGTAGCAAGGGCTGTGGAACTGTTTCTGGGCATCTTGGGGGGGACACCCAGGCTAATCAGGACTTGCTGTGTGCGTGTTTCCCAGCACGTAGACAAGGGAGGCAGGGTGGGGGATTTCTGTAACTACTGATAAGACTTGTCTATGTGTCTAGCTAATAATTGGAATGTTTAAAGGTTGAAGTGCCATGTTTCTACTGGTTATACATCTTATCTTATCTATGCTAATATTCCTAGGAGGAGACTGTTTGTGTTTTTGGTTTAAATAAACAGTTATTCTTTTGGTTTTACCTCAACCCGAGTCCTGTCTCTTGTTTGGGGTAAAGGGCTGATGTCAGCTTTCCTAGAGGGGTTTGGAGGGCAGGAAGCACCTTTTGGCAGAGGTACCCTGTCAGGGTACCAGGTGGTCCATCACAACGCAAACCAGCAAGTGCAGTACTCGCGCAAAAGAGATCGGGATAACACTATTTTACAAACTACCACTCCACTTGTAATCTGGCCCATTATGAGAATATTCTATCCATATTTAGACAGACATGAAACCCCATTTTTTTATTCATGATTCATATACAACATAACATTTTAAATAACTTTCCAATTAACTTCAAATAACACATTTGCTTCTTCTTCTTTGTATGCTTTGTTAAAGAAGCAATATTGCACTAATGGGAGCTAGCTGAACACATTGGGTTAGCCAATTACAAGAGGAATATATGTACAGCTACCATTCAGCTAATAGTAGTGCATTGCTGGGGCTGAGCCAACCTAGGCATGCTTTTCAACAAAGGATGCCAAGAGAAATTATCAAATTTGATAGCAGAAGTAAATTACAAAGTTGTTTCAAATTTAATTTTTCATTTTAAAGACAGCCTCTTAAAAACAATTAAATACAAAAAAAGCTACTATGGTTTCTGGATAAAAATATATTGAGTCTTTTAATATGCATCCGATCACTCATGGGTTAGACAATCATTTTCATGACCAGTCCATTACTATCTGTTAATCTGCACAGATATTTGTGTGTTGCATTTTTACACTAATAATTCCGGCACGGAAAATAGCCGAGTGCTGCAGCCCACAGACATATTCAGCATTAATTTAAATAACAAATAATAAATGCCAAATTTTCATTACTTTATATAAACTAAAGTAATTTATATAAACTAAACCTTACACTTACATTTCCAGTATTTAAACAGGTAATATAATTGTAAAAAAAAAACTGCATATTATTATAAGGCTAATCTTTGCTCCGAATACATCCCTTTAATTCTCACAAACAGTGATAACGCATCAGACGTATCTATAGGTAAAAACATAAGGGGAATATTTATCAAGCCGTCAACCGTAAATACGCCGGAATTCTGCAGTGTAATTGTTGCGAGCTTGATCTGACCTAGTAATCAAAGCCTACAGACCGGAAAAGGTTGACATTTGTGACGTAACATACGATCCGCCGGTCTCAATCCGATGTAGATCGATGCTTACATCACTACAGATGTTCCGAATACACATTCGGCTTTATTTGACCTCTTTTCCCATTTATCAAATTTCTAACAGGTACGCTCGCGGCTATTCTGGCCCAGTGTACCTGGTTTACAATCCGCCACCCTGGAGGTCGAGGATACCATAGAAATCAATGGGTATCTAAAAGCACCGAAAGCTTATGTTCGATATTGCCAGATATTTCATTTATTTCTATGGTTGAAAACAAGTAATGTTTAAACCTTACACCCTAATATAAGCCCCGTGTCTAAACACCCCTTATCTGCTGCCCCGACATCGCCGCCACCTACATAAAGTTATTAACCCCTATTCCGCCGGACCCCCCCCCCAACAACCTAAATAAATTTATTAACCCCTATCCCGCCACTCCTGGACCCCGCCGCCACTAAATAAATGTATTAACCCCTAAACCTCTAGGAATGAGAGCTCAATCCTATTGGCTGATTGGAACAGCCCATATGATGAAAGCTGCTCAAATCCTATTGGCTAATTGGAACAACCAATAGGATTTTAGCAGCTCTAATCCTATTGGCTGATTGGAACCTTTCAGCCAATAGGAATGCAAGGGACGCCATATTGGATGACGTCACTTGCATTGAAGTTCCAGTTTACGGCGGCGACCGAATGAAGAGGAGCTTTGCACCGGATGTCTTCAGGATGGACCCACTCCGCACCGGATGGATGAAGATAGAAGATGCCCTCAGGATGAAGAATTCTTGCTGACTGGATGAGGACTTTGCCGGCTGGATGAAGCCAACCTAGGCATGCTTTTCAACAAAGGATGCCAAGAGAAATTATCAAATTTGATAGCAGAAGTAAATTACAAAGTTGTTTCAAATTTAATTTTTCATTTTAAAGACAGCCTCTTAAAAACAATTAAATACAAAAAAAGCTACTATGGTTTCTGGATAAAAATATATTGAGTCTTTTAATATGCATCCGATTACTCATGGGTTAGACAATCATTTTCATGACTAGTCAATTACTATCTGTTAATCTGAATCTGCACAGATATTTGTGTGTTGCATTTTTACACTAATAAATCCGGCACGGAAAATAGCCGAGTGCTGCAGCCCACAAACATATTCAGCATTAATTTAAATAACAAATAATAAATGCCAAATTTTCATTACTTTATATAAACTAAAGTAATTTATATAAACTAAACCTTACACTTACATTTCCAGTATTTAAACAGGTAATATAATTGTAAAAAAAAAATCTGCATATTATTATAAGGCTAATCTTTGCTCCGAATACATCCCTTTAATTCTCACAAACAGTGATAACGCATCAGACGTATCTACAGGTAAAAACATAGGGGGATATTTATCAAGCCGTCAACCGTAAATACGCCGGAATTCTGCAGTGTAATTGTTGCGAGCTTGATCTGACCTAGTAATCAAAGCCTACAGACCGGAAAAGGTTGACATTTGTGACGTAACATACGATCCACCGGTCTCAATCCGATGTAGATCGATGCTTACATCATTACAGATGTTCCGAATACACATTCAGCTTTATTTGACCTCTTTTCCCATTTATCAAATTTCTAACAGGTACGCTCGCGGCTATTCTGGCCCAGTGTACCTGGTTTACAATCCGCCACCCTGGAGGTCGAGGATACCATAGAAATCAATGGGTGTCTAAAAGCACCGAAAGCTTATGTTCGATATTGCCAGATATTTCATTGATTTCTATGGTTGAAAACAAGTAATGTTTACACCTTACACCCTAATATAAGCCCCATGTCTAAACACCCCTAATCTGCTGCCCCGACATCGCCGCCACCTACATAAAGTTATTAACCCCTATTCCGCCGGACCCCCCCCAACAACCTAAATAAATGTATTAACCCCTATCCCGCCAGTCCTGGACCCCGCCGCCACTAAATAAATGTATTAACCCCTAAACCTCTGGGAATGAAAGCTCAATCCTATTGGCTGATTGGAACAGCCCATATGATGAAAGCTGCTCAAATCCTATTGGCTAATTGGAACAACCAATAGGATTTTAGCAGCTCTAATCCTATTGGCTGATTGGAACCTTTCAGCCAATAGGAATGCAAGGGACGCCATATTGAATGACATCACTTGCATTGAAGTTCCAGTTTACGGCGGCGACCGAATGAAGAGGAGCTTTGCGCCGGATGTCTTCAGGATGGACCCACTCCGCACCGGATGGATGAAGATAGAAGATGCCCTCAGGATGAAGACTTCTTGCTGACTGGATGAGGACTTTGCCGGCTGGATGAAGATGGAAGAGGCCGCCCAGATGAAGACTTCTTCCCGGCTGGATGGATCCTTCAAGCGGGACTTCAATAACTGTAAGTGGATCGTCGGGGGTTAGTGTTAGGCTTATTTAAGGGTTTTTTGGGTGGGATTTATTTTTAGATTAGGGTCTGGGCAGGTAAAAGAGCTAAATGCCCTTTTAAGGGCAATGGGAAGCTTAGGTTATTTTAGATTTTTATTTTTTATTTGGGGGGGTTGTTTGGGTGGTGGGTTTTACTGTTGGGGGGTGTATTTTTTTTTTACAGGTAAAAGAGCTGATTTCTTTGGGGCAATGCCCCACAAAAGGCCCTTTTTTTAATGAATCATCTTTTATTAACATCCAAATGGCACAATATAGCTTTATGGTAAAAAACAAAACATAGTCAATATAACTTATAGCTGATGGTGAGTTATCAACCTAGTTTTAACACATTGCTAATCAGATGATATTTTTAATTTAAACCGTGAAAGGAAAAAAAAAAAGAAAAATTGTCAGCCATTTGAAGTTCTTCCCATGCAGGGGAGCCATGAATGAGAGTATTGTGAATCGCAACTACATCTGAGGAAATCAGGGGTTCCTACTTATCTCCATTGTATCGTCCCATGTCTCACCCTTGTGTCCTGGTTATTATGCTTTTGCGAGTAATACACCTCCACTGCACCCATTCCCCCCCTCCCAGATCCACATGCCCCCTCTCTTTACTGTCTGTGTACCTTGACTGTATGTGACAGTCATCTCCATCGTATCTCGTGACTATTCAGAACAACCTAGCGGCGATGTTTAACATCCTAAAGTGTTGAACGAACCATGGCATTTGTGGAACCTTCTCTGTCTCTCAGGAAGGGCCTGCGTAATTGTAAATAACTGGGGAAGACCAACATGTTCCCTCAAAGGGAGGTAAAAAGAGGGGGAGGACAGACCACAGCAGAAATATAAATTGTCAGTCAATTGTCATTTGTAGTTGCTTGTGTAGACCCTATTTCTGTGCGTGCAAGGAAGTTTTCTCAAAGGAAGCATACCTCTGCTAGGAAGTTTAATTTCTTCTTTTTGGCGTAACCATATTCCTCCAGAACAAACAAGTCAGTTATTTTCTCTGTCCAGTTAGATATTGTCGGGGAGTATTGAGTTTTCCAGTGAAGGGCTATCAGAGCCTTGGCTCCTGTCAGTCCTATCTGTAGTAGAGTAAGTTTAAGTTTGCAGGGGAGTTTTGCAGATGAGTTCCCGGTCATTACTGATAATGGAGCCAATACATTCTTTGAACTAGTGCTTAGGGATGTCGAGCAATTATTCCAGACACCTGATATTATGTTCCAAAAACGATTGCTGGAATATAAAAATGACTCAGCATCCTTGAAGTGCTTGAAACAGAGAAAGGAATTGGCTATTAAGGCAGCAGACAAGGGTGGTGCCCTAGTAGTAATGAATCAGGTGGCATATATATCTGAAATTGAGCAACAACTTAGTGATACCTCTGTATACGTCAGGATTGGTTATGACCCCACGCATAAGATTCAGAAAGAGATTACCAATATTCTGGGTAAAGCTAAAAACAATGGATTGATCTCTAAAGATTTGTATGATTTTTTACATGTTAAACATCCAGTGAGACCTGTCATCTATTGTCTGCCAAAGATCCATAAGAATGAGTTAGAACCACCTGGCAGACCAATAGTGGCAGGATCTGGATCTATTTTCACTAATATTTCTATCTTCTTGGACAAGATTTTACAACCATATGTGGTGAAATCTACATCTTACAGGGAGTGCAGAATTATTAGGCAAGTTGTATTTTTGAGGATTAATTTTATTATTGAACAACAACCATGTTCTCAATGAACCCAAAAAACTCATTAATATCAAAGCTGAATAGTTTTGGAAGTAGTTTTTAGTTTGTTTTTAGTTATAGCTATTTTAGGGGGATATCTGTGTGTGCAGGTGACTATTACTGTGCATAATTATTAGGCAACTTAAAAAACAAATATATACCCATTTCAATTATTTATTTTTACCAGTGAAACCAATATAACATCTCAACATTCACAAATATACATTTCTGACATTCAAAAACAAAACAAAAACAAATCAGTGACCAATATAGCCACCTTTCTTTGCAAGGACACTCAAAAGCCTGCCATCCATGGATTCTGTCAGTGTTTTGATCTGTTCACCATCAACATTGCGTGCAGCAGCAACCACAGCCTCCCAGACACTGTTCAGAGAGGTGTACTGTTTTCCCTCCTTGTAAATCTCACATTTGATGATGGACCACAGGTTCTCAATAGGGTTCAGATCAGGTAAACAAGGAGGCCATGTCATTAGATTTTCTTCTTTTATACCCTTTCTTGCCAGCCACGCTGTGGAGTACTTGGACGCGTGTGATGGAGCATTGTCCTGCATGAAAATCATGTTTTTCTTGAAGGATGCAGACTTCTTCCTGTACCACTGCTTGAAGAAGGTGTCTTCCAGAAACTGGCAGTAGGACTGGGAGTTGAGCTTGACTCCATCCTCAACCCGAAAAGGCCCCACAAGCTCATCTTTGATGATACCAGCCCAAACCAGTACTCCACCTCCACCTTGCTGGCGTCTGAGTCGGACTGGAGCTCTCTGCCCTTTACCAATCCAGCCACGGGCCCATCCATCTGGCCCATCAAGACTCACTCTCATTTCATCAGTCCATAAAACCTTAGAAAAATCAGTCTTGAGATATTTCTTGGCCCAGTCTTGACGTTTCAGCTTGTGTGTCTTGTTCAGTGGTGGTCGTCTTTCAGCCTTTCTTACCTTGGCCATGTCTCTGAGTATTGCACACCTTGTGCTTTTGGGCACTCCAGTGATGTTGCAGCTCTGAAATATGGCCAAACTGGTGGCAAGTGGCATCTTGGCAGCTGCACGCTTGACTTTTCTCAGTTCATGGGCAGTTATTTTGCGCCTTGGTTTTTCCACACGCTTCTTGCGACCCTGTTGACTATTTTGAATGAAACGCTTGATTGTTCGATGATCACGCTTCAGAAGCTTTGCAATTTTAAGAGTGCTGCATCCCTCTGCAAGATATCTCACTATTTTTGACTTTTCTGAGCCTGTCAAGTCCTTCTTTTGACCCATTTTGCCAAAGGAAAGGAAGATGACTAATAATTATGCACACCTGATATAGGGTGTTGATGTCATTAGACCACACCCCTTCTCATTACAGAGATGCACATCACCTAATATGCTTAATTGGTAGTAGGCTTTCGAGCCTATACAGCTTGGAGTAAGACAACATGCATAAAGAGTATGATGTGGTCAAAATACTCATTTGCCTAATAATTCTGCACTCCCTGTATATCCAAGATACATATGATTTTTTTTAAAAAAATTGAACAACTGGATTTGGAAAGTACTAAGGTAATTCTGTTTACACTTGACGTGTCTAGCTTATACACATCTATTAAACATACAAGTGGGATAGAATCAGTTGCCAAGGTTTTGAAAACTGACAATAGATGCTGGGGGCGGAGCTAATAGCCAAAGAGAATGGACGTGTTTTATTAGAGCTCCACAACAAAAGCAACAAACATACTAGAATTTTATAGTTATCGGCATAAACTGCAGTTAAGGGACTAATGTCTGATGATCCTTATCAGTCTCCTGACCTTTCTGATGCCTTTTGTGTTTATATCAAGCCTGAGACGGAACTTCAATTTGGAGGCCTATTGAGCCATGCTGTCATGGGCAGTGATGGCCGTGTAACTTTGAGTAATTGGTGAAAGCTGCCTCAAGGATCGTGCCTGTCGGCTGCTCTTACGTATGATATACTTAAGCTGAGGCCCTCATAGCGATCATGGAGGATTTCCACGCGGCCATCCTGGCCCTCTTTGAGGACCACAACCGGAAGCTAATAAGCAGAATGGACCGGCTTATAGTAACCCTCAGCCCCAGAGGTATGGAGATCTCAGATAGTGACTCACGCGCAGAAGAACGGAGAGCGGACCTCAGTGTGCAGCTGACTCATGTGCCGATGAACCCCGGTCAGTTTCTCTCACCCACCATAGTCGCTGGCCTTCCAGTCGCTGACCAAGAAGTCGGGAGCTGCTGGCATATCGCGCCCGCTGTTGATCTGGTGGATGCGGCCGGTCCGCTGGAGACAGGAGCGGGCTGTTCAGAAAGTGCAGTGGTAGTAGTCCCGACGGTTGCTACAGAGGTTAGAGCGAGGAGTATACCTGGCCCTCAGATATGCAGTTTCGGACTGGAGAATTGGCTGGAGCAACCTGTATTGCTGCACTGCTCTGAAGACCCTATCTATGTAGGAAAGCCTTCCAGTAAAGAAGTATACACGGAGACAGGTATAATACATACAATGGGTCACCCTAATCCTACTAACTGGAAGGCCTTGGAGTCACGCACTGTTTGGAGCTCCCGGTGGAGGTTTTCACGTGGCAGGACTCTCCTTGTGGCATCTTGTATATTAACAATCCCCTTTACTGTGTGTGGAGTGGGGTGAACTTTGATTACATGGCATTGCTGACTATGGACACTTCACTCCCCGCAATTGTACTGATCTCAAATCCCTATAACAATTATATTTGGGGTGATGTGTAGACTTCCCGCCTGTAACCCTAGTATCAATATTTCCATGTTTCACCGTCTATATTAGCCTGAATGTCCATAGCTAGGTTGCGAATCCCTATGTAACAACATACGTACATTTTCTCATAGTTCAGTTATTTATGACGGCCCTAGGGCCTGAGACATAGATTTGCAACGTGGTTCCCTATCTGCTCCACTCTGGATAGTAGCTTACTTCATTTGCAGTACTACAGCTGCCTATGTTTTTCATTTGTGGAACTCTAACCAGGTTTCTAATAAATGTTTAAAGCTTATCATTTAACTTAAAAACCATCCTCCATCCCTCACCCCTTCCCTCCCTCCTTCATCTCTCCCTTCCCTCTTTCCCCCCCTCCCTCCCTTCTCTACCCCCCCTCCCTCCCTTCTCTACCCACCCTCCCTCCCCTCACTACCCCCCTCCCTCCCCTCTCTACCCCCCTCCCCTCTCTAACCCCCCTCCCCTCTCTACCCCCCTCCCCTCCCTCTCTATCCCCCTCCCCTCCCTCTCTACCCCCCTCCCTCTCTACCCCCCTCCCTTCCCTCTCTACCCCCCATCCCTCCCTCTTTGCCTCCCCTCCCTTCCCTCTTTACCCCCCTCCCTCCCCCCTTCCCCCCCTTTCCCCCCCTCCCTTCCCTCTTTTCCCCCTCCCTTCCCTCTCTCTTCCCTCCTTTCCCTCTTCCCCCCTCCCTTCCCTCTTTCCCTCCCTCCCCTCTTTCCCCCCCTTCCTCACCCCTTTCCTCACTCATCCCTCCCTCCCTCTTTCCCCCCTCCCTCTTTTTCCTTCCCTCCTCTTTTTCCCCTTCTTTCCCCCCCCCCTCTTCCTTGCCCCTTACCCCTCTCCCCTCTTTTCCCCCTTTCCTTCTTCCCCCTTCCCTCTTTTCCCTCCATCTTCCCCTCCTTCTTTTTCCCGCTCCCTCCTTCCTACCCCTTCCCACCTTCTCTTTCCACTGCCTTCCCCCCCTTTCTCTCTCCTCTTCCCCTGCCCCCTTTTTTAATCGTGTGGGAAGGGATAAATACCTTATCCTCCGCACCCCTTTTTGGCAGAGTTAGGTAGTCTCTGCCCTGTCCACAGAGTCCTTACCGTATCCTGAACCTATATGAGTGTGAAAGAAAGGCTCTCCGGATGTTTACAATAAATAGATTTGTTAGGATTGTTTTAGGTGTCTAATGTCTACAGAATGTTTGCTATCATAATCTTAATACTGATGTTAGCCTGTTTATAAGTTTGACATATGTGTTAGAACTGCTGATATGATGATCAAGGTTCGAAGATTTAGAGCGATTAATATATGTGATTCCCATGTATTTCCTCAAGCTAGATTACTCATCTCCCTGAGCTTACAACCTTAGATACATAGTCTTACTCATCTTATGCTAGCTGTTCTAAGGTGCATAGCTACATTTACTTCCCTACTATTATATAGAGTTACGTGAGAAGCAGTCACTACAGTTTTATTTTTCAGACACAGAGTGGAGAACTTGTGTATTTTCTAATGTTCAATGTTTGTGTCTAACCATGTTTGCAGTAGTAGCAGAAGCCCATATCAATATAGCACCTCTACTAGTTTCCGAGTTGGCTATATCACATTAACTAAGAGTAACTTAAGTGCACTGCTGTGCTTCTATATTTTGAAAATATTTACAGATTCCCAACTTTATCGCTATTTCATACGCATTGACACTAGACTCTTTGAAATTAGCTTTGTTTTTGGGTCCTTAGTGACGGACTAAGGTTTTTGGTCCCTTTAGTGGACCTGTTTGCTTAGAGGACATTACGATCCAACAAACTCAAAAAATGAGGTAACCAGAATATCATACCCTGTTGGTTTGATGCGTGTTGATGTTCCCACATGATGTAATGTATTTGTTTGGTATGTGTTTATTCCTACAGGATGTGTATAAATTGTATCTTTTCCGATATGACTGTATTGTAAAAGCTAATTTTACCTCAATAAAAAATTATATTTAAAAAAAAAACAAAAAAAACTGACAATAGATTCAGTTTATCTCAGATACAATTCTTTTTAGAATTATTAGAGGTTATTCTCTATATGAATTATTTTCTTTTTAAGGATGAATTTTTCTTTCAAAAGAAGGGTACTGCTATGGGATCCAATGTCGCCCCAACATATGCCAACATTTTTATGAACAATTTTGAAGAGATTTTTGTTTATGAACATACATTATTTAAGAAATTTGGTGCCACATGGTGGAGGTTCATTGATGATGTGTTTGGCATATGGTATGGCGACATTGGATCCCTACTCCTATTTATTGATGATCTCAATAAGTCTGTTAATGGCATTAAATTTTGTTTGACATGGAATGAGCAGTCTATTCAATTCTTAGACACATGCATTTACAAGGTGGAACATGGATTGAGAGCGGATATTTACTCAAAACCCACAGACAAAAACAACACTTTACTGTATGGCAGCTTTCATCCACCTTCCACCTTTAAAGCAATACCAAAAAGTCAATTATTAAGAGTGGATCGTATTGTGTCTGATACTGAATTAAAAACAAAAAGACTGGAACAGATGTCAAACAAATTTTTACAAAGAGGTTACCCGCTTGAACTTGTGAATAAAGAAAAGCAAAATATAATTTCAAGAATTGGAAAGTCTGAACCCATTGGAAACAAGAGGAATAGGAATAAATACAAGATCAATAGGCTATTGTTTGTCACACAATATAGCACTAGGAGTAGTCAGGTGAACAAAATTATACGAAAGTATTGGCACATTCTACAGAAATGCCATCCTGACATTAATGCATTCCATGAACCACCAATGCCGGCTTACAAAAGGAGTCCAAATATTAAAGATCAACTAGTTAGAGCAGATGTTGGTAGTCATAAATATCATCAGAAAACTATTACTGGTAAGCGGCGCACAGGTTGCTATCCTTGCCTTTCTTGCATAAATTGTAATTCTATGATTAAGGGAGGAGAATTTTTTCATCCCTATACAGGTAGAAAATACCGAATTAAAGAATATTTGACTTGTAGAACAGAGTTTATCATCTATGCCATTAAGTGTCCATGTTCATTGGTATACATTGGACAATCGACAAGAGAGGCACGTGAGAGGATATCTGAGCACAAGTCAAATATTAGATGTGGCAAGGATGCTCCAGTGTCTGCGCATTTTCTACAAGCAGGACATAGTATCAGCCAATTACGTTTCCAAATTTTGGAACATATACACATTCCTAGGAGAGGGGGTGATAGAGAGGCCTTATTGAATAAAAGGGAAGCCTTTTGGATCAATGAGCTTAACACCTTATGGCCTAAAGGCCTCAATAGGGAGTGTAATTGGACAACATTTAAAATTTAAAAATTGTAATTCAATATTGAGTAAGATAAATAGGTTACTTCTTTTAGTAAGCGTAGGGGTTTGCATTTACCTTTGCTATATATTTAAATGTAGCATTATAGTGGATTATGCCTTAACTAGTAAGTCAAAAAGGTCATTTAAGTGACATTATTGGATATAGACATTTGGCATTACCTATATATTTACTGAGTACCTATTAGTTTTTAAATTTCTGACTTATTGTAATATGGGTATCCTTTGTTGAAGGATTCCCATATATATCAATTTTTTAATCTATATATAGTCCATTCGATTGATTGTGCTCCTATATATATATGGTAATTAAGAGATTTTGATATGAGTATTGTGATTAATTTTAAATTTTAAATTCTAATAAATTTGAATATTTAATATATTTATTTTCACTAATATATTCACATTGAATTTAGTTGTCACTAATATTATTTTTTTATTATTCTAATTTTTTACTTTTTATTTTCATTTTTATAGGATCACTTGGCACTTTACTTATGAAGTTGGTTATTGAATTTGTGCAATATATACAATGTAAAATATTTTGTAACACATTTGTATCTTTACAATTGCAAGAAAATGTATTTTGACATGCAATATTCAAGTCCACCACTGGAGGGCGATATATGTGCAATTTTTTCCACAATTGTTTGGCGCCAATATGGCTATTTAAATGGTGTTTTGTTTAATTTATGTCAGGCTTGAGAAAGGGCTTATTGTTAGCCCGAAACGTTGCTATATTTGACCTGTGTTTAAAAATAAAAGTCACTTTGCTCACTGCTAGAGACTGCTTTCTTTTACTTGAATCGTTTGGGCTTGATCAGCCCTCTCCATGCACTAGTGAGTAGTGGGTGCTGTATCCATCTCTATTCATTTAAAATTGTGTGGCCCGATGCTATTTCCTTTTATCTCTGGATCTTGTCTGACATGGGCTGCCAAGACTTCCATTGTCAGGATAAATAGGATGGGCGACAGGGGGCAGCCCTGTCTAGTGCCATTGCGGATGTTAAAGGAGTCTGACAACATTCCATTCGCCTTGTCTTTAGCTGAGGGGTGCGCATAAAAGCTAAAAATATGGGTTATCATGATGGGGCCAAATCCCTGAGATCTCAGGGTTTCCCTCAGGAAATCTCAACTTATGCGATCTAACGCTTTTTCAGCATCCGTCACTATGAGGACTGATGGAATTTTGTTATGTTTAGCATACGAGGGCAGAGTCACTGCCCTGATGGTGTTATCCCTCACCTCCCTCCCCGGGACAAAACCCACCTGGTCCGTGTGGACGAGGGTATTCAGAATTCTATTAATGCGGTTGGCTAAGATCTTGCCCAGGATCTTGATATCTGTGTTAAAGAGGGAAATGGTTCTATAACTGCCCGGGTCTTTAGGATTCTTCTTATTCAGTTTCGGGATCACTGAGATATGTGGCATTAGCATTTCTTGTCTAAGTGTGTGTTTGTCATCTAAGGCGTTAAATAACTGCAATAAATGAGGGGCCAGGATTTTCCTGAAGGACTTGTAGTAAGCATTTGAGAAGCCGTCTGGGCCGGGAGCCTTCCCTGTGGGTAAGTCATGAATCGCCTTAAGTACCTCAGCCAGAGATATTGGCTCCTCCAGAGTATCCCTGTGTGCGGAGTCAAGTTTAGGTAAGTCTACCTTCCCTATGTAGCGTTGCATCTGCTCTAACCGGTCAGGTGTGTTTCCTGTGTCCAGATTATATCATTTTGAGTAGAATTTACTAAAATGATTGGCAATCTGTTTACTGTTGTATATGCATTTATTGCCTGTGGTCACCAGTTTGGGTATTTGGGATCTGAGCGTTTGGGCCCTTAGCAGTTTTGGCAAGAGTGGGCCTGCTCGGTTACCTTCATATGCATATAATTTCCTGATGTTAAGGGCCTTTCTTTGTGCCTCTTTGGTTAATAAGTTATTAAGGTCTTGCCTAACCTTCAGTAGTTGAGTGTAAGTTGGAAGATCTGATGGGGTGTTTTTATGCCTAAGTTCCAAATTATAAAGTTGCTTGGAGAGAGCTTCAGTGTTCCTATTATATGTTTTCCTCCTGAACGCTGAGTGTTTGATGCACTCTCCTCTCAGAACGGCTTTATGGGCGTCCCAAATTGTGTTCAGACTCATGTCCGGGGTAACATTAATGCTAAAGTATTCACTTAGTGTTTTTGTGAACGGAGAGTGTAGTAGAGAATCATCCATTCTCCATATTAAAGGGACACTGAACCCAAATTTTTCCTTTTGTAATTCAGAAAGAGCATGCAATTTTAAGCAACTTTCTAATTTACTCCTATTATCAATTTTTCTTCGTTCTCTCGCTATCATTATTTGAAAAAGAAGGCATCTAAGCTTTTTTATTTGTTTCAGTACTCTGGACAGCACTCTTTATTGGTGGATGAATTTATCCACCAATCAGCAAGGACAATCCAGGTTCTTCACCAAAAATGGGCTGGCATCTAAACTTACATTCTTGCATTTCAAATAAAGATACCAAGAGAATGAAGAAAATTTGATAATATGAGTAAATTAGAAAGTTGCTTAAAATGTCATGCTCAATCTGAATCACAAAAGAAAAATTTTGGGTACAGTGTCCCTTTAATGGAGTAATGGGATGGTTGGGCCATCTCAGGTCAAGACTTATTCATGAGTGGTCAGACCAGGGAGTGGGTTGGATACCCAAGTCTCTAACTAAGGAGAGGTGATTTCTATCTATTGGCAGATAATCTATCCTCATGTACACTATCCACGGATGGGAGTAAAAGGTGTAGTTTCTTTGAGTATTGTGTTGCACTCTCCCAATGTCTATTAGACCCAGCTGTGAGAGGCAGTCATATATCGCATTTGGTGCCCTCGTTTGTGTTAGGGGGTTACCTGTGGATGTGTCTAACTTGGGGTCAAGAGTTATATTTAGGTCCCCTACCATTATCAAGGGTCCCTTCCTATTGCTCGCGACCATTGCCGATAACTGGCGGTAAAATCTGGATTTATTGCTTTTGGGGGTGTATACATTCACCAGGGTTACTGGTTTGTTTAAAAGGGTACCTATCAGGATTAATATTCTACCCTCTTCGTCCATGGCTTTGTTCAACAATGTGAATTGAATATGTTTATGAAAAAGGATGCCTACCCCATTTTTCTTTTTGGTAGAGAGGGAGTTAAAAATACTCAGAGGGTGAGTTTTAGGTGTGAATTTTGGTTCGGCTGCCTTTAAAAAATGGGTCTCTTGTTTAAAAATAATTGAGTCTTTTTGCGTAGCAAAGCAATGGCTACTGAGAGCTGTATTTGTCGGGATATTAAAAAAGTTATATCCCCAAAAAAACTCACGGCTAGATTTAGAGTTTGGCGGACAAAGGGGTGCATTAGCTACGCGTGCTTTTTTTCTCCCGCACCTTTTAAATACCGCTGGTATTTAGAGTTCACAGAATGGCTGCGTTAGGCTCCAAAAAGGGAGCGTAGAGCATATTTACCGCCACTGCAACTCTAAATGCCAGCGTTGCTTATGGACGCGGCCAGCTTCAAAAACGTGCTAGTGCACGATTCCCCCATAGAAAACAATGGGGCCGTTTGAGCTGAAAAAAAACCTAACACCTGCAAAAAAGCAGCGTTCAGCTCCTAAAGCAGCCCCATTGTTTTCTATGGGGAAACACTTCCTACGTCTGCACCTCTAACATGTACCCCGAGTCTAAACACCCCTAACCTTACACTTATTAACCCCTAATCTGCCGCCCCCGCTATCGCTGACCCCTGCATATTATTATTAACCCCTAATCTGCCGCTCCGTACACCACGGCCACCTACGTTATCCCTATGTACCCTTAATCTGCTGCCCCTAACACCGCCGACCCCTATATTATATTTATTAACCCCTAATATGCCGCCCCCAACGTCGCCTCCACTTACCTACAATAATTAACCCCTAATCTGCCGACCGGAGCTCACCGCTACTATAATAAATGTATTAACCCCTAATCCGCCTCACTAAATAGTTAATAACTATTTAATAGTTACCTAGTTAAAATAATTACAAAATTACCTGTAAAATAAATCCTAACCTAAGTTACAATTAAACCTAACACTACACTATCAATAAATAAATTAAATAAAATACCTACAATTATCTACAATTAAATAAACTAACTAAAGTACAAAAAATTAAAAAAGAACTAAGTTACAAAAAATAAAAAAATATTTACAAACATTAGAAAAATATTACAACAATTTTAAACTAATTACACCTACTCTAAGCCCCCTAATAAAATAACAAAGCCCCCCAAAATAAAAAAAATGCCCTACCCTATTCTAAAATTAAAATAGAAAAGCTCTTTTACCTTACCAGCCTTGAAAAGGGCCCTTTGCAGGGCATGCCCCAAATAATTCAGCTCTTTTGCCTGTAAAAAATTTTTTTATTATTTATTGATAGTGTAGTGTTAGGTTTAATTGTAACTTAGGTTAGGATTTATTTTACAGGTAATTTTGTAATTATTTTAACTAGGTAACTATTAAATAGTTATTAACTATTTAATAGCTATTGTACCTGGTTAAAATAATTACAAAGTTGCCTGTAAAATAAATATTAATCCTAAAATAGCTACAATATAATTATAATTTATATTGTAGCTATATTAGGGTTTATTTTACAGGTAAGTATTTAGATTTAAATAGGAATAATTTATTTAATAAGAGTTAATTTATTTTGTTAGATAAAAATTATATTTAACTTAGGGGGGTGTTAGTGTTAGGGTTAGACTTAGCTTTAGGGGTTAAAAAATTTAGTAGAGTAGCGGTGAGCTCCGGTCGGCAGATTAGGGGTTAATACTTGAAGTTAGTTGTCGGCGATGTTAGGGAGAGCAGATTAGGGGTTAATACTATTTATTATAGGGTTATTGAGGCAGGAGTGAGGCGGATTAGGGGTTAATACATTTATTATAGTAGCGGTGAGCTCCGGTTGGCAGATTAGGGGTTAATTATTGTAGGTAGGTGGAGGCGACGTTGGGCGCGGCATATTAGGGGTTATTAAATATAATATAGGGGTCGGCGGTGTTAGGGGCAGCAGATTAGGGGTACATAGGGATAACGTAGGTGGCCGTGGTGTACGGAGCGGCAGATTAGGGGTTAAAAATTTTTAACATAGTGGCGGCGATGTGGGGGGACCTCGGTTTAGGGGTGCAAAGGTAGTTTATGGGTGTTAGTGTACTTTAGAGCACAGTAGTTAAGAGCTTAATGAACCGGCGTTAGCCCAAAAAGCTCTTAACTCCTGTTTTTTTTCTGCGGCTGGAGTTTTGTCGTTAGATTTCTAACGCTCACTTCAGCCACGACTCTAAATACCGGCGTTAGAAAGATCCCATTGAAAATATAGGATACGCAAATGGCGTAGGGGGATCTGCGGTATGGAAAAGTCGCGGCTGCAAAGTGAGCGTTAGACCCTTTCCTGACTGACTCCACATACCAGCGGGCGGTAAAAACCAGCGTTAGGAGCCTCTAACGCTGGTTTTGACGGCTACCGCCCAACTCTAAATCTAGGCCAAAGTAACTGGTATCTCTGGTGCTACCCATAGTGGGGTAATGACCTTTGGTCGGTGTATGAACCAACCTTGTCTCGGGGAATGGTCATATCAGGGGGGGGGATAATTGGATAATTGTGTGGCTAATGGCCCAAATATTTAAGTTTTTGGTCAGTCTCATGAAGGATTTATGGAGTACATCCTAGAACTGGTTGTATATGGCGAGATCTGTGTCCATTCTGGCTGCCAGATGGTGGGAAGTGATTAATTTTACTCTCTAGTAGAAACCCTCAGGTTGGATGCATTTCTCCACCTTTCTGGTTCTGTGCGGTGTGTATTGCGTTCCTCTTTTTCTTTGGGACTGTAGACCACTAAGAGCGCTGCGGCCTAGGTGAGAGATTTGATTGTCCTCTTTGTTGCTGTCTTTTAGTAGCAGGAGAGATGGTTGAGGGATTCCCAGCTGTTTGCAAAAGGTGTTCAGGTCCTCTGAGTCTTTGCAGATATAGGTTTTGTCCCCCTTTATCACTTTTATGGTGAATGGGAAACCCCACCTGTATGGAATGTCCAATTCTTAGAGATGCAGGGTTAAATATCAGACTTCTTTACATTTCGCCATTGTAAGTGGACTGAGATACAGCATATACTTGTATAGAATCTTCTCCAAACATGATAGGAGACTTTTTTCGTGCACCCTGGTGTATCGTCTCCTTATTCAAAAATTTGTGGCTACACAAAACAATGTCTCTGGGGAGGGCTGATGGAGGGGGTCTAGCCCACAAAGCTTGGTGAGCCTTATCTATCGGAATGATGTCTTCAGCTTTCAGATCTAAAATATCTTTAAATAGGTTCTGCAGGTAGGATGGTATTTGTGCAGACTGGATTTGTTCGGGCACCCTCTGATACGGAGATTGTGGCGTTGACCCCAATTGTCGAGATCTTCTACCTGTGCTTGCAGTTGCAATATGGTGGTGTTCTGTTGTTCTAAGGCAATTGCCATGTTGTCAGAGGTCTTAGAAGTCTCTTCAAACTGCTCCTCCAGCTGGAGAACTCTGTGTCCCAGTGCATTTACTTCTCGTTTCACCTCTGCCAAACCCTCTTTTATAGTGTTGTTCATTTGAGCCATAAAGTAGTTGAGATCATCTTTGGTGGGCAAAGAACTAAGGTTTGCTTTGGTGATTGTTGTGACTTGGTCCTCTCTATTAAATGTAACATGGTCTGTACTATCCGTATTGTCTGTTGTGGCTGTGTCCACATTGCCAGCGCCTGGCCCTTCAAAGTGGTTGAAAAAGGCATTGTCCCCTTTGGGTTTGTTCCGTGCCGCTATGTTGGCGGTAATAAGGGTAGTAAGATCTGTAGTCTACACCTGCTGGCCTGGTATCTAAAATGTCCTTCTAAATGCAGTCTTGTCGTTCAAGGTTCTGGTGAATGTACTGATCAATATAGACAGTCACTCACTAAGATAAACCTCTTTACTTGTGCCTCCTGCGATATGGGTATAGGGCTGAGCTTGATTTAAATATGGAAGGACTAGTCCCCAAGTGCTCGTGGGGCATCGGTAAACCATCTGTTCAGCTATACATTTATTTATGGCATGGATGCAAAGCGTTATGCCACTTAATGTAAAATCCCTATATGATAGAGCACTCGATAAGTGGACCTATATTGATAAGTAAGGAAGGCTCTAACGTGTAAAAGATGTGTATATAAAAATGGAGTGTGAATTCAACAATGCTAAAACGATATGTGACTAAAATACTGTGAATCAAATAGCAATTCAAAAATCCAAATTAAACTTCAAAATGAGTGCAAATGCTTCACAAGGTATAAAAAAATAACATAAACAAGAACCAGAGAGAACTAAGTGAAGTAAGTTGGAAACCACTCAAGTGAGGAGTGTAAAGTGTCCAAATACCGCTGAAATATCTGTACAGTCACGATAATAGTTCCATAAAAGTCTGTCAAAGTGTCCTCCAGATGTCGTGAAGATGTGCTGATGGGGATTAGAAGTGTTTAAAGATGCAAATCCAAACTTCAAATCCAAAAAAACAGTGTAAAAAAAAAGGAGGTGTGGAATGACTGGAAAAAGTGAAAAAACTTAGTAAAATGTTCAAATCCAAAATGGGGGAACAACAAAAATGTGAAAAAAATGTGAAAAATATGAAAAGATGTAGTCGTCCACCAAAAAGGGCACAACTAGTGCCAAAGGGTACAAGATACAAATGGCAAAATCACATATGCATGAGTAAAGGCTGGAAATTTGGATTTTTGAATTGCTATTTGATTCACAGTATTTTAGTCACATATCGTTTTAGCATTGTTGAATTCACACTCCATTTTTATACACAAATCTTTCACACGTTAGAGCCTTCCTTACTTATCAATTTAGGTCCACTTATCGTGTGCTCTATCATATAGGGATTTTTCATCATTATAAGGAGCAATTTCTCATTTTTATTACCCATTGGTATGGTTTAACCTTTGCAAGTTTGTATTTTTGTATTTTTGTTAGACATGGATCCATGCATTTTGTTTTAATTTTGTATGTGTGATACAGTTATGCAAGTATTTATATTGTATTAAATTGTACCCACCTCTTTGAGACTTTTAAGCTTTTTTAGCGCTTACTATCACCCGTTTCTCATATAGCTTTTCTTATTAGCCTACTAGGAGGCTAGTCTGTTAGTAAGCATAAGGCTCCTCTTCATTAGCGCTCGGTCCACATACCTTATTTTTTACGTTATGCCACTTAATAAGATATGAGACAGTTCTGAGGCGGTAATAATAGCGTTAGGCAGTGAGCAATGATGCCTGCAATTATAGTGGTCCGTCCCGGCCCAGCAGGCCGCACTTCAGGTGGTTAAGCTTTGCAGGCCCCAACTTGTTATATGAATTGCTAAAGGAACTGGTTATACTTGCTTTTTGATGTTTTCTGCGTTTTCAAGTGCCATTGCGGCTTGCCAGGAGTTCCGTGGTCACTCTGAAGCTGTGCTCTTTTGTCAAAGCTATCGTGCGTAGCTGTGTCCTCTACTGCCAGAGTGTGGGGATTGTCATTGCAGGGCCGCAACTTTCGCTTCTATAGCCTCATTTTCAGCTCCGTTGTCGCCACTCTGCGCATTTAGGATTGTCCCATGGTTGAATCGCACTGTTCAATGCCTATTTATTGTTTAGTGACCAGGATTGCTCCCCTTCAAACCCTCCACCGAGACTAACAGCTCAGGAGCATCACTAACATGCGGCCATGTTTGTCCTCGGCCGACTCCGCTAGGGTTTTTTTTATTTTGGGGGGCTTTTTTATTTTGATAGGACTATTAGATTAAGTGTAATTCTTATTATATTTGATAATTTATTTATTTTTTTCCGTAATTTAGTGTTTTTTTATTTTTTATAACAGCGTTTATTTTTTTGGTAATTTAGTAATTTTTAATAATGTTTAATAGTAGATTTAAATAATTTGAGTAGGGTTAGGGTTTTTTAATATGTAATTTAGTTAATTTAATTGTTAGTTTAATTTAATTGTAGTATAATATTTAGGGTAGGTTAATTAATAGTTTAAAATAGTTTATTGTAGTTTATTTTAGCTTAAATTTATTTTAAGATAGGGATGTTGTAATTTTAATTTAAAGTTAGCGGCTTGTTAGGTTTAGGGGTTAATATCTTAATTTAGTTTATAGCGATGTGGGGGGCTGGCGGTTTAGGGGTTAATAGGTTTAGTTAGTGGTAGTGATGTTGGAGGCCAGAGGTTTAGGGGTTAATATATTTATTTAGGTTGCGGCAGGGTCCTGGAGCGGCGGGATAGAGGTTAATAACTTTATTTAGGTTGCGGTGGGGTCTGGGAGCGGTGGGATAGGAGTTCATAACTTTATTTAGGTTGCGGTGGGATCCGGGAGCGGCGGGATAGGGGTTAAACAATTTAGTATAGTGGCAGCGTTTAGTGACAGGGTATAAATAAAGTTGTTAAAAAGCTGAATAGACGTGAGATCGATGACTGCTAGTTAACAACAGTCCAATGCTCATCGCCTGTCAGGGTTTTTTCCCTGTTTTGTTTGCCATGTGCTCCTGGCAGCCATTTTACTTACCTTTTACTGAATCTGGGGCAGTGTGTCTGATGCTGCTCATTTCCTGCACGCCCTCTTATGGCCAGACTTGTGTACATCATCCGTGTGAGACAGGTTGCAGTCTCAGTATTGTGATGTCATCACTTATTATTTAAAGGTCATCTGTTCAGTATGCTTTGCCCTTGCGTTGTCTCAGACCTGTTTGTGATTTCCTGTTCCTGTATATTACCTGGCTGTCTGATGTCCCTCCTGGTTTTTGACTCGGCTCGTCTGACTACTCGCTTTGGCTCCTTACTCGGCTTGTCTGACTACCAGCTCTGGCTTTGACTCCTGGCTTGTTATTTGACTTGTGGACTTTTATTTTTTCTTTGTTATTAATAAAGGTGTGATTATTTTTGCACTTCTCGTCTCAGTCTGTACTTGGTGCACGTCTTTTTGCCGGCTTTATTTTATAAATATGGAGATCATATTCAGGTCCGCGGCCACGATGTTAGGCGAGCGTATTGGTGCCAGCGAATGCAGCACAGTTGAGGCTTTGATAAATATTCCCCATAGGGTCAAGTAATTATTAATCTGTATTGCTTAGTATTCATCAGCAGGCAATGTGTGACAACACTGAAACAAAAGTTTTAGATTTTAGGAAGGTTCATTTTTTTGGTATATGGTAAAAATCCTAAACAATGCTTTAAAATCGACAAATTCTTATTACAGGAGCACATAAACAGTGGGAATATTTGAAAGGTGCTACTGCACACTGTATTTGGCATGTCTGTAAAAGGAAAAGAAAATGGATATCAGTATTGTTTTCCAGTTTGGTAGCACATGCTGTAAAAACAAAAAAGGCATTGTCCATTTTCCATTTTCCACCCTTTTTGTTCCTGTTTCTCTCACAATTAGTTGTACCAAGTTTCAGACTCAAGCTCTCATCGACTCTGGAGCCGCAGGTATGTTTATTGACTCCAGTTTTGCCGAATCTCTGAAGATCCCTCTTCTTACCAAAGAACAAGTTATTAAGGTAACCTCAATCAGTGGCCAACCTTTGGGCACGGGGTTTATTCAATATTCCGTGAAAAAGGAAAAAATATGGGTTAACTGCGCTGTGAAACCCTATTAAGCCTGTGAAAACAAGAGGAATCTCTCAACCTCTAAACAAATACTGAAGTGAAAAAAGGAATAATATGGATTCTAGATGAAACCATAAAATTCGAATAACACAGGTGCTATAAAGCTTAAAATAGTGTGGTGAAAAAATAGTAAAAATTAGTATTATAAATTGTGTATAAACATATATATTAAATTCTGTGCAAACACAAAACAGCCAATAAATGTGAGTAAACAAAAAATTGATGTGCAAGATTCTGCATATATTTAATAACAAAATAAAATAAAATGTGAGCAAGTTTAAAAACAAAATACAAAGTGGCAAATGCGCTGATCAGACACAGTTACATGTGCAGTATACAAATGGCAACAGTTGCTGAATAAAGCAATTATTAAAAACAACAAGGGATGAAATAAGAGATCTCTTGAATCCAAATGGTCATCCAAAGAAGCAGTCTTAGTTGAGCCCAGGTTGAGGATATTTCAGTCAGGCTGGAACGAGACGAGAGACCGATGAAATGGCAAAAGAGGCACCAAAATAAGGTTAACACTTATACTTACACCGGAATCGGTGATGCGAACATGTGAACTCCTCTCAGTGGCTTAATCTCCGGACAGCAGGAACAGCAGCTTGAACATACCGTACAAGAGTGGCGATGAAATAAAGCCAGGTATTGTTTCACAAACACCTTTGCACGGAGGTAACTGATATCCGTACCTACGGAAGCCGCTCGTGCATAAATATTTGCGTTCCTCTCGTAATCTGGCCAATAATAGGCCTGTGGTTACCCGAATCTTATCTACTGCTCTTTTTTTTTTTTTTTTTTTTATGAAATGTGTGGCAACACTTCATAAAAAAAGAGCAGTAGAGAAGATTTGGGTAACCACAGGCCTATTATTTGCCAGATTACGAGAGATTACGTAGGTACGGATATCAGTTACCTTCGTGCAAAGGTGTTTGTGAAACAATACCTGGCTTTATTTCATCGCCACTCTTGTACGGTGTGTTCAAGCTGCTGTTCCTGCTGTCCGGAGATTAAGCCACTGAGAGGAGTTCCCATGTTCGCATCACAGATTCCGGTGTAAGTATAAGTGTTAACCTTATATTGGCACCTCTTTTGCCGTTTCATCGGTCTCTCGTCTCGTTCCAGCCTGACTGAAATATCCTCAACCTGGGCTCAACTAAGACTGCTTCTTCGGATGACCATTTGGATTCAAGAGATCTCTTATTTCATACCCTGTTGTTTTTAATAATTGCTTTATTCAGCAACTGTTGCCATTTGTATACTGCACATGTAACTGTGTCTGATCAGCGCATTTGCCACTTTGTATTTCATTTTTAAACTTGTTCACATTTTATTTTATTTTGTTATTAAATATATGCAGAATCTTGCACATCAATTTTTTGTTTACTCACATTTATTGGCTATTTTGTGTTTATTCAATATTCCACAATACCTCTTCACATGGCAGTGGGTGTTCTACACTCGGAAAGCATCAGTTTTGATGTCATCACTTCTCCCCAGTTCCCACTAATTTTAGGACTCCCATGGTTGCAGCTTCATGATCTGGTTTTTTCTTGGTCCAAAGGAGAACTCGTAGCTTGGGGTACTACTTGTTTCAATCGTTGTCTGCAAGGTCCCTCCAAAGTTTCTAAATCTGTCGTGGCACTTGTAGACATTCCTGATGCATTACCTAAGCAGTATCATGATTTTTGTGACGTCTTTTCCAAGAAAGAGGCTGAGACTTTGCCTCCTCATCGAGCGTTTGATTGCCCTATTGACCTTTTACCTGGAGCTCCTTTACCAAGAGGAAAGACCTATGCCCTTTCTCGTCAAGAAAACAACTCTCTGGATGAATACATTAAGGATAACTTGGCCAGAGGGTTTATTCGTCCTTCTTCCTCACCTGTAGGTGCAGGATTCTGCTTCATTGGTAAGAAAGATGGAGGACTTCGGTCCTGCATTGACTATCGTGCATTAAACCAAATCACTGTAAAGAACAGTTATCCCCTTCCGCTCATTTCTGAGCTGTTTGATCGTCTCCAAGGAGCTTCTGTTTTTTCCAAATTGGATATTCAAGGGGCCTATAATTTGGTTCGGATTCGTCAAGGGGACGAATGGAAAACAGCATTCAACACAAGATTCGGCCACTATGAATATCTAGTTATGCCATTTGGATTGTGCAATGCACCTGCAGTATTTCAACATTTCGTAAACGAGATCTTCAGAGACTATCTTAACCACTTTGTTATCGTTTATCTTGATTATATACTGATCTATTCTAAAGACATACATGAACATAGTTACCATATAAAACTAGTACTTCAAAGACTGCGGGAGAATTCACTCTTCGCCAAACTGGAGAAATGCTCATTCCACCAAACCTCTATTCCCTTCTTGGGTTATATCTTATCCAGCTCTGGATTCGACATGGACCCTGAAAAACTCTTGGCTATTAAAGACTGGCCAAGACCTACCACCCTCAAACAACTTCAGAGGTTTCTTGGCTTTGCCAACTATTATCGGAAGTTTATTAAGGACTCTGCTAAACTTACTTCTCTCACTTCTCTTACTAAGAAGGGTCAAAATTGCGTCTGGCCTAGTTCTGCTATTCAAGCTTTTGAGAATTTGAAAACTGCCTTTTTGTCGGCATCAATCCTATGTCATCCTGTTCCTGAACTACAATTCATTCTAGAAGTGGATGCCTCTTCTATAGCAGCTGGTGCTGTACTCTCACAACGTAACCCAATCACCAGCAAGATACATCCGGTGGGGTTCTTTTCTAAAAAATTCAATCCTGCAGAACTTAATTACGACGTAGGCAATAAGGAGTTGCTGGCCATAAAACTGGCTTTGGATGAATGGAACTTGTCAACCATTTTTGATCTTAACCGACCATAAGAATCTTCTGTACCTCCATACAGCAAGACGCCTCAACTCCCGTCAAGCTCGGTGGGCTTTGTTCTTTTCTAGATTCAATTTTATACTGTCCTATGTTCCTGGTACCAAGAATTCTAAAGCTGATGCTCTGTCCAGGCAATACCAGCCTACTGATTCTATATTACTGGAGTCTGATCCTATACTACGTCCAGTTAGTGTTTTAGCACAAGTATCATCTTTTCCTTTACAAGCTCTTCATTCTGCTCAAGGCTGAGTACCATCTTCCTATGTGCTTCCCCCTGGAATTCTGTACATACCAGGTGGACTTCGTCTTAAACTTCTGCGATGGGCTCATGATTTCCTACTAGCAGGTCATCCTGGATTGACCAATACCCTGTGGAAGCTCAAACAACATGTTTGGTGGCCCTCCATGAGCAAAGACGTAAAAGATTATGTTGCCGCTTGTAGTTCTTGTGCTTCCAGTAAACACACCTCTCGACTGCCTACTGGATTGTTACAACCTCTTCCTGTACCACATTATCCTTGGTCCCACATATCCATGGACTTTATCACTTATCTTCCTGTTTCTGCTGGAAACAAGACCATATGGGTAGTGGTAGACAGGTTCTCCAAGTCAGCACATTTCATTCCCTTACCTGGACTGCCTTCCGCTCAGAGTCTCTCTAAATTGTTCATTCTTCACATCACTTGATTACATGGATTCCCTGTAGACATTGTCTCGGATCGAGGGGTTCAGTTCATCTCAAGGTTTTGGAGGTCTCTTTGCAAACAATTTGGCATTAACATCTCTCTTTCTACTGCTCACCATCCTCAGTCCAATGAACAAACTGAACGTGTGAATCAGTCCCTAGAATCCTTTCTCAGGCATTACCTGAACCATCTACATTCCAATTGGTCACAACTTCTTCCTTTAGCAGAATTGGCTCACAACTCTCGCTACAATTCTTCTTTACAGACTTCTCCCTTTAAGGCGGCCTATGGTTTCGAACCAAGAACTTTTCCCTTGGCCCCTAGTGCTACTGCTGTTCCTGGGGTGGACCATACAGTAAAAGACCTTTGTAAGCATTGGCATCTTATCTGTCAGAAGATACAAGAAGTTTGCTGATCGCAGACGAAGCAGAGCAACATTATATCGCACCGGAGACAAGGTGTGGCTGTCCACCAAGTTTATTCGTCTGAAACAGCCCTGTACCAGATTGGGACCCAAATTCATTGGACCTTTCCGAGTCATTTCTCAAGCTTGTTCTTCAACATATCGTCTGGCATTACCCAAGTCTCTTAAGATCCATCCAGTATTTCATGTCTCCCTTCTCAAACCGGTAGTTAAGAACCGTTTCTCCATCAAACACAAACCTCCTTCTCCACTTCTTGTGGAGGGTACTTCTGAATTCGAGGTCAGCCAGATATTGGACTCCAAGTATCGTGGCAGTCGGTTACACTACCTTATTCATTGGAAGGGATATCCCATCGCTGAACGATCCTGGGAACCTGCCTCTCAGGTTCATGCTCCTCTTCTTGTCAAGTCATTTCATCTGAAGCACCCTGCCAAGCCTGGTCGTGTCCCCCGGAGGGGTCCTTGAGGAGGGGGCACTGCCACGCCAGCTGATCCGTCCTCTGGCGTCTCTGCGTTGCCTAGCAACGTCACGCACCGTAGCCACTTCCCTCTGATGACGTCAGGCGCCTTCTTAATCCGGTGGTCCGTTTGCCTGGTGCCCGTTTGTCTTTTCGTGGCTGTGAGTACTGTAACTTATTTACTTCATCTGAGACTGCTTTCCTGTTGCCGAACCTTGCTACTCTGACTACGCTATTGCCTAACCCTGAACTGCCTGAATACAGTTGCCAAACCTTGCTGAATCGACCACGTTATTGTTTAACCCTGAACTGCCTGAATATAAGTTGCCAAACCTTGCTATAATGACTACGCTATTGTTTAACCCTGAACTGCCTGAATACAAGTTGCCAAACCTTGCAATACTGACCACGCTATTGTTTAACCCTGAACTGCCTGAATACAAGTTGCCAAACCTTGCTATACTGACCACGCTATTGTTTAACCCTGAACTGCCTGAATACAAGTTGCCAAACCTTTCTGAATTGACCACGCTACTGTTTAACCCTGAACTGCCTGAATACAAGTTGCCAAACCTTGCTATACTGACCACGCTATTTTTTAACTCTGAACTGCCTGAATACAAGTTGCCAAACCTTGCTATACTGACCATGCTATTGTTTAACCCTGAACTGCCTGAATACAAGTTGCCAAACCTTGCTATACTGACCACGCTATTGTTTAACCCTGAACTGCCTGAATACAAGTTGCCAAACCTTGCTATACTGACCACGCTATTGTTTAACCCTAAACTGTCTGATCTTCTGTTGCCGAATACTGCTTGTCTGACTACGCCTCATCTTGACCCTACACTATCTACCATCCAGATATCTGGTACCCTGTTCTGAACCCCAAGTGTTCCATTCTGTCTGTGTGAATACTGTGTTTAATAGAAGTTGTCGTGGGGTCACGTCCTGGGTTTTACTCAGTGTCATGAGTGCGATTTTAATTCACTCAGCTATTGGGTCTGATTCCAGACTTAACCTAACCTGACAGGCATCTTGTAAAAAAAATAAAGACAAAGTCAGATGATGATGATATGAAAATATGGAGACTCCAACACACAAGATTAAGCAGTTAATTAAGAAGGCTAAGGGGCCGATTTATCAAGCTCCATATGGAGCTTGATGCCCCTGTTTCAGTGGAAGCTTTCAGGCTCGCCGGAAACAGAAGTTATGAAGCAGCGGTCTATATACTATGGAGATAGATTACTCTGATATGGACTGTTCTCTGCCAATGAAGTCCAAAGATACTGAAACTACACCTTGCAGCTTCCTCTTGAAAGTTCTCTCTGGTAGAGATGAATTAAGGTGTAGACAATAAGGCATGACTAGCCCTGAAGCTAGCCTTATCAGAGTGGCATTATCTTTTTGGAGTGAACTCCATTTCCAGTTCTAATTTATAAAACCCACAAGCATTTGATCTGGAGACTGCATACCATCTACATGCAAGACAAGCAAGATGGGCACTGTTTTTCTCTAGTTTAAATTTCCCTCTAACCTATTATTCAGGTTCCAAAAATGTTAAAGCTGATGCCTTGTCAGGATAGTTTTTTTGCAGTGATTCTAATAGAAATGAAGATCTATCTTATATAATTTCTCCATACAGAATCATCATCCATTTTTCTATATCTCTTGTCCAAGAGTGTCAACAAGCACAAAAGGCTTTACCTCCATCAATAAGGCCACCTCCTGGAAAATACCTTTGTTCCTCATCCCCGGCATCCTGTCATCAATGCTTTGGCCCATGATAATAAACTCACCAGACATCCTGGCACCCTTAGAACTATTAAACTTCTGGAAACTTCTGTATGGTGGCCTGTGTGAAAGCTTGAACTACTTATGTTAGGTACAAGACTCCTTGTTAGCCTCCAGCTGCTCATATCCAAATGCTTCCTGTTCCAGATAAAACCGTAGTCCCACATAACCATAGATTTTATGGTCAACCTAGCTCCTGATAAAAAGAATACTGTAATCTAGTTTACACTAGACTGCTTTTCTACATGTTATTACTCTAAAGAATTATTTACACTGTTCCTTCATCATATTGTCCGTCTTTGTGGTATTCCCTCTGACATAATGTAAACTGTTAGGAATTACAGTATTCCTATCCTCAGGATACCACCTGCAAACTAACAGTGAAAAGGAAAGAGTGAGCCAAGAACTGGGGATATACATTAGGAAGTAATACTTTAATGAACAAAAACAAAATTGGTGTGATCTGTTGCTGGAAGACAATAAAGTGAGGTTTCCTTGGAATAATAGCTTTGGATGCCAGGGGATGGGACCATTATTGGTGCTAGGAGGTTCCTTGAGAGAAACTATTATTGGAGAATCATTATGGATGTTTGGGGAAATCATAATGTGTGCTAGTGGTCTCCCATGGAGAAACAGTTATGTATTTTAGGGGCCTAATTACTACATTTCCCTTGGGGGAGCAGCCATTTTGGAACCAGGTGTTCCTTTCCGGGACTTAGATAGGAATCATTGTGGGTTCCAAAGCTCTCTTTGGGGAACAATCATTAGTGCTAAGTGGCTCCTTAGTGAGGCAACCTTTTTTTCAAGGTGAAGCACTATAAGGAGGAAAATAATTAATTGTGCATATAAGTCCCTGGGGGGGATATTATAGGTATTAATAAGTCATATGGAGAAATTATTATTGGTGATCGTGTCCATTAAAGATATTAAAGGGTCTGTTGCCTTGCACAAAAACTATTATGAGGAATAAGGGCTACCTTGGGAGGACCATCACAGATCGTAGGGTAATAACTGCGGTGACCATGCATGTGCTGGAAGGTTCCACCCAAAAGAAATCTTACAAGCAAAATGGTTTCCCCATAAAGGATGCCTAGAATAGATGATTCTACAATAAACATAAAATAACATTGTAGCATTATCACTTTAACTAATTCACTGTACTCATATCATTTGGAACATTTATAAAGGTAGTTTTACAAAAATAACTGAATTGTGCAAGAAAGCTTAACTGAACTGGAGGTCAGTCCCACTCTGCAACTCAGTGCTGCTACAGATAAGCAAACTAGAGTAAGTGAGAAAAATAATCTAATTCTGGTGTTCAGTAAATATGTCTTCAGTTCCCATAAGTAATCAAAAATGCATTAGACATTGTATTGTGTTTACTTGCCATATAACTGATACTAATAAAATGACTTCCCATTGAGCCTGTCAGACACAATTTTTCCACAATAAATGTAATATCTTTTCTTTCATGTTTTTTTTTTTCAAAACTAGTGAGAATTAATAATGTCTATGTTGTTTTTAAAGTGAAGGTCTTGTAAAATATAATTAATATAATCCATCACAGATCACATTCCTTGTAGTTCTGGATGAGTGGGTACTGTTTGCAAGCAGAGATGTTAAAATAATTTTCATCTTAATTTACCCTTTTAGGTTAAAAAAAACAAATGTTACCAAAATATTTAACCCATTAATAACAGAGTCTGTAGAGCTAAAGTCCTAATACCATTAACAGATATTTTAACCCTTACAATAGGTACAGTCAAGTCAAGAAATATACTATTTAGTGTATATTAAAAAGAGGAAGTATGATTTAATAAGATCATAATACGTTTGTAAATTGTTTTATTTTACAAAATGTCATTACTCAAATAACTAAACTAATAAACAAGTAAACAGTGACATCTGAATAATATAAAAAGCAATTATCCCACCCATTAGGTCCTTACAGGACCATTAAATTCAGTAGAATTGAAAAACCAACAAGTGGAGTGCTATTGTTACCACAGGTCGCGATAACCAATATCGCACCTTCGCTAACTTGCATGCGTATTGCAAGTTGAAAGTAAACGTGTTCACTCGAGTGCAAACTAACGGCTAGATTACGAGTTGTGCGTTAGGGTAAAAAAGCAGCGTTAAGAGGTCCTAACGCTGCTTTTTTACGCCCGCTGCTATTACGAGTCTTGAAGGTTTAGGGTCACCGCACACTTCTTTGGCCTTACCGCAAAACGACTTACGTAAACTTCGTAACGTATATTTTCTATGGGACTTCCATAGCGCTGATATTCCGAGTCTGTCCTGGGAGGCAAAAAAGTGAGCGGTACAGCCTCTACCTCCAAGAGTCCTAACGCATTTAAAAGTCATTAGTTAAAGAGTTTTATGGTACAACGCCGTAGCATAAAACTCATAACTAAAAAGGTAAAAAGTACACTAACACCAATAAACTACCTATTAACCCCTAAACCGAGGCCCTCCCGCATCGCAAATACTAAAAAAAATATTTTAACCCCTAATCTGCCGCTCCGGACACGGCCGCCACCTACATTATATGTATTAAACCCTAATCTGCTGCCCCCAACATTGCCGACACCTACATTATATTTATTAACCCCTAATCTGCCGCCCCCAATGTCGCCGCCACCTACCTACACTTATTAACCCCTAATCTGCCGTCCCCAACGTCGCTGACACTATAATAAACATATTAACCCCTAAACCGCCACACTCCAGCCTCGTAAACATTAGTTAAATAGTATTAACCCCTAATCTGCCGTCCTTAACATCACCACCACCTACCTACATTTATTAACCCCTAATCTGCCGCCCCCAACGTCGCCGCCACTATATTAAAGTTATTAACCCCTAAACCTAAGTCTAACCCTAAACCTAACACCCCCTAACTTAAATATAATTTAAATAAATCTAAACAAATATTCCTATCATTAACTAAATTATTCCTATTTAAAACTAAATACTTACCTGTAAAATAAACTAATAGTTACATTGTATCTAGCTTAGGGTTTATTTTTATTTTACAGGCAAGTTTTAACTAGGTAGAATAGTTATTAAATAGTTATTAACTAAATGCAGGTTTTGGCGATGTCGGGGGCGGCAGATTAGGGTTAATAAGTGTAAGATTAGGGGTGTTTAGACTCGGGGTTCATGTTAGGGTGTTAGGTGTAGACATAACTTTTATTTCCCCATAGGAATCAATGGGGCTGCATTACTGAATTTTACACTGTTTTTTTCAGGTGTTAGACTTTTTCTCAGCCGGCTCTCCCCGTTGATTCCTAAGGGGAAATCGTGCACGAGCACATTACACCAGCTCACCGCTGACTTAAGCAGCACTGGTATTGGAGTGCGGTAATGAGCAAAATTTTGCTCTATGCTCACTTCTTGCCTTTTAACGACTCATAATACCAGCACTGTAGGTAAGTGAGCAGTGAGGGAAAACTGCTCGTTAGCACCGCACAGCCTCTAACGCAAAACTCGTAATCTAGGTGTAAATTTGCGCATGTTGGGTTAGCGCGAGTGGAGACATAGAAGTCAACGTATAAAAAAAGTGGGGGGAAAACCCCACTCTCGTGCAAACAAGATCACATATTAACATGTGGGCTAACCCAACATTAAAATATGAATATTTCATATTCCAATGTTTTACACATAACAGAATATGATCTATTTATTCATAAATAGATATTTCTACATATATCTGATGTTATTTTGCAGAAATATATATTTATACCTATATATAGATAAATAGAATAAAGGTATAGATAGCTACATATATATATATATATATATATATATATATATATATATATATATATATATATATATATATATATATATATATATAAAGCAAAGAGGGAAATGAGTTAAGGACAAAGCCCCTAATTCACCCTATGGCGCAACTATACAAATATTCGACCGCCCTGAGAATACTACAGAGCACCTTAAAACACCACACTAGCTGAGGGTACCTAGCATCCCAGTCCCAAAACAATAGAAGCGTCCCTTCACACTTCTAATAAAAGACAAAATAAAACCAAGAAGGTGGGATGGCGCAGGAGATACAACTAGCATACATAAATCAATTGAAATGAGGAACAATATAAGAGTAATGCCAAAAATAAGGTAGTTATACCCACAGCTATATCATAATAAACATCAAAAAAGGTTGTAATAATAAAAACGTTTGCAAATAAATAAAATGTGAAACATATGAATAGACTAGCAAGTATCACAGTTCCAGGGGAAAAGAAAAAAAGTCAGTGATAATATATATAAATATATATATGGAGAGAACCAGCTGATCTTCGTCGCTCTCCCCCGTAGTAGATGTGCACTTACTTCTAATACCCTCAATCGTATGAGGTAAGGATGTAGCAGAATCACAAATGAGCTAGGCGCCTCCTGTAGTATGGATCAGGCGTGTCGTTGATCTCTGGAGATATGCAGAATCTTGTCACACGTTTCTCATACAGACTCCGTATAGATACTCTGAGGTCCAGTGCTCTCTTTTAGGATGGAAACTTTCAACTTCTGCCTCTCACTGTCAACTTGTCTCACACTTCCTGCAGGGGGATGATGATGTCCCACAGCTCTGTGGGTTGGCAGGAGGAGGGGCAGTAGCCCCTATACGGAGTCTGTATGAGAAACGTGTGACAAGATTCTGCATATCTCCAGAGATCAACGACACGCCTGATCCATACTATATATATATCTATTTGTACACATATGTATTTATGTGTTTATATGTGTATGTATGTCTGTAAATACATATATACACATATAAATACATAGATACATATGTACACATATATAAACATAGATATTTACATATATATACATCTTAAGACATATATATATGTATGTATATCCATGTTAAAGCCCTTTGCCGGGCCTTTTCTCTAACACCCGAGATCTCATATCTTTGATACCAGATTCAGACTAGCCACAACAATTGTCTACACAAACTTACGTCACATGCAGAGGGTACAATGGAATGGTAAGGGAAATGGCGGCCCTAACATTTACTTGTGTGCTGCAGCAGAGCGGACTGTGTTGTGACTTTATGAGTTTGGCCATGCGACACAGAATATGGAAATTGTAGAAGAGCAGCTGGGGATTGCACTACACGGCGGGTACTCTGGTGCTGTGTGTGGACTGGATTAACAAAGTGGGCTTTTTCCACACTCAGTGTAGTTGGAAAAAGCCCACTTTGTTAATCCACACACAGCACCAGAGTACCCGTTGTGTAGTGCAATCCCCAGCTGCTCTTCTACAATTTCCATATTCTGTGTTGCACGGCCAAACTCATAAAGTAAGGTCCATAGCTAATATAATGAGCTTAAGAAGCACTCATGGTTCCCAAGTTAGTTACTCACTTTCAATGAGGGCTCCCGAAACTGCTGAGTCTGACAATTCAATCAAGCTGCAGTGCTGCACCTCCTACGACCCTGAGGTACTCAAAGATGTGGCTTTCTCTAGTTTATTAAATGCCGCAGTTAACAGAGTAGAGAGGAAGAAGGTGTGACTGCTCGGCGGCCCTGTCAAAACTAAAAAAAAAAATTTTTGAAGTCCGGACACATACTCAGTGCAGACTGCAGCGGCCAAGTGCCGCCCCCCAAAATCTGCAGCAAAGGCACCGGCCTTGTTGGCCTATGCATTAATACGCCCCTGCTTTGAGCCCTTATAACTTTTTGTGCAATATTATTTTTCAAATAATTTTTATTAGACAGTGTTATTATGAGTGTAACTATACTTTGTAATGTATTTTTGATGTGTTTTGTGCAACTTTTTATTATTGCAAAACACTTAACCAGAGCTCTGAATTTGCGGTAATTATTCTAGCGTATATCGCAATTTATACACCTTATCACTCGGGCGCAAATGATTATGCTCCACTTGTAATCTAGCTCAAAATTATTTATATACATATTAATAAAAAAATTCTTATAAGGGTTTAAAAGTATTTAGTATATGTTAAGGTGTCTGAATGGAAAGGGCTATATTGTATGTATGTATGTATGTGTGTGTGTGTGTATATATATATATATATATATATATATATATATTTTTATATATATATATATATATATATATATATATATATATATATATATATATATATATATATACCTATGTGTGTGTGTATATATACACTTACCAGCCACTTTATTAGGTACACCTGTTCAATTGCTTGGTAACATAAATTGCAGATCAGCCAATAACATGGCAGCAACTCAATGCATTTAGGCATCTAGAAGTGGTGAAGACAACTTGCTGAAGTTGAAACCAAGCATCAGAATGGGGAGGAAAGGGGATTTAAAGGACCAGTCAACACATTATATTTGCATAATCAACAAATGCAAGATAACAAGACAATGCAATAGCACTTAGTCTGAACTTCAAATGAGTAGTAGATTTTTTATAACAAATTTCAAAGTTATGTATATTTCCACTCCCCTTGTACCATGTGACAGCCATCAGCCAATCCCAAATGCATATACGTATAGTCTGTGAATTCTTGCACATGCTCAGTAGGATCTGGTGATTCAAAAAGTGTAAATATAAAAGACTGTGCACATTTTTGTTAATAGAAGTAAATTGGAAAGTTGTTTAAAATGACATGCTGTATCTGAATCATGAAAATTTAATTTAACCTGAGTGTCCCTTTAAGTGACTTTGAACGTGGTATGGTTGTTGGTGCCAGACAGGCTGGTCTGAGTATTTCAAAAACTGCTGATCTACTGGGATTTTCACGCACAACCATATCTAGAGTTTATAGAGAATGTTCTGAAAAAGAGAAAATATCTAGTGAGCGGCAGTTGTGAGGACGCAAATTCCTTGTTGATGTCAGAGGACAGAGGAAAATGGGTAGACTGGTTTGAGATGATAGAAAGGCAACATTAACTCAAATAACTTCTTGGACAACCAAGGTATGCAGAATACCATCTCTGAACGCACAACATATCGAACCTTGAAACAGATAGGCTACAGCAGCAGAAGACCACACAGGGTGCCACTCCTGTCAGCTAAGAACAGGATACTGAGGCTACAATTCGCACAGGCTCACCAAAATTAGACAATAGAAGATAGGAACAAAATGTTGCTGGGTCTGATGAGTCTTGATTTTAGCTGCGACATTCAGATGGTATGGTCAGAATTTGGTGTAAGCAACATGAAAGCATGGATCCATCCTACCTTGTATCAATGGTTCAGGATGGTGGTGGTGGTGTAATGGTGTGGGGGATATTTTCTTTGTACGCTTTGGGCCCCTTAGTACCAATTGAGCAGTATATAAATGCCACAGCCTACCTGAGTATTGTTGCTGACCATGTCCATCCCTTTATGACTACAGTGTACCCATCTTCTGTTGGCAACTTCCAGCAGGATAATGCACCATGTCACACAGCCTAAATAATCTCAAACTGTTTTTTTGAACATGACAATGAGTTCACTGTACTCCAATGGCCTCCACAGTCACCAGATCTCAATCCAATACAGCACCTTAGGGATACCTGGTACTAGCAACGTGTACCTAATAAAGTGGCCGGTAGTTGTGTGTGTGTATATATATATATATATATATATATATATATATATATATATACAACCTATGACGGTGTGTGTGTTTATGTATGGGGTTTTGCTAACGTGCAAACAATTGCCCGTTGTGCCCGTTGAAAGTTTACAGGCAGCTGTGTTTGTGGGTGAGTGAAACCGCTAAATAGCACACTACTTGTAACCTGGTCCTCTGAATTTTAAATGAGTAGTAGATTTCTTTCTAACAAACAAATTTTAAAATTAACTTCAATTTGCTGCCCCCTGTATCATATGACAGCCACCAGCCAGTAACTGATGTGCACATGCTCAGTAGGAACTGATGACTCCGAAAGTATGCATATAAAAAGACTGTGCGCTATTGTATAATGGAAGTCATTTTAAAATTCTCTTAAAACTGCATGATCTATCTGAATCATGAAAGTTTAATTTTAACTTTAATTTCCCTTTAAATCTAAATAGTGTATGATTGTCCTGTATTAACTCCCTAAATTAAGGAATTCATTCTTGAGTTGAAAGGGACATGAAACCCAAAACTTTTCTTTCATGATTCCGATAGAGAATATAATTTTTAAAAATGTTTCCTATTTACTTCTATTATAAAAAATGTTTATTCTTTGTTGAAGAGATATCTAGATAGGTAGCGTGCACATGTCTCGGGCATTACATGACAGGAGATAGTGCTGCCATCTAGTGCATTTGCTAATGTATATTGTTGAAAAACTGCTGCCATATAGTGCTGTAGTGCGCACTCCTTAACTTACCTTCCTGCTTTTCAACAAAGGATAACAAGAAAACAAAGAAACATAGATAATAGAAGTACGTTGGAAAGTTGTTTAAAATTGTATGCTCTGTCTGAACCGTGAAAGAAAAAAATTGGCTTTTATGTCTTCTACTATGTACTTTTGATCCAATTTAGGAAACTCAGTTACATTTAACCCTTTGAGTGCTAACGACGGCTCTGAGCCGTCACAGAGTTTCTCACTCTGGTGCTAATGACGGCTCAGAGCCGTCATAAGCACTCTCCCACCTTGAGGGAGATCTGGGGGCTCCTTACTGCTCCTACCCCAGCGATCGTGCCTGTAGAGTGACAGGCATCGCCGGGGCTTCACGTGATGCGCTGTGACGTCACACGCAATAACGTGATGACGTCACCGCGCAACTTTATTTATACTTAACAATGTTAAAGGGACACTGTACCCAAAAAAATTATTTCGGGATTCAGATTGAGCATGAAATTTTAAGCAACTTTCTAATTTACTCCTATTATCAAATTGGCTTCATTCTCTTGGTATCTTTATTTGAAATGCAAGAATGTAAGTTTAAATGCCGGCCCATTTTTGGTGAATAACCTGGGTTGTCTTTGCTGATTGGTGGATAAATTAATCCACCAATAAAAAAGTGCTGTCCAGAGTACTGAAACCAAAAAAAAAGCTTAGATGCCTTATTTTTCAAATAATGATAGCAAAAGAACGAAGAAAAAATGATAATAGGAATAAATTAGAAAGTTGCTTAAAATTTGATGCTCAATCTGAATCACGAAAGAAATATTTTGGGTACAGTGTCCCTTTAAGTATAGGAGGAGGGGGCATGCTGCTTAGAAGCCTGTATCTCAGGCATCTAAGCAGCTACAGACCCCCAAGACCCATTGTTGGAAAGGTAATAGCCTAACCTTTCCAACAGTGTAAGTCTTGGGGGTCTGTAAAAAAAAAAAAAAAAGTTAAAAAAAAAATGTTTTCAAAAATAATAATAATAAAAAAAAATATTAGCACCCACGTGGGAAATGGCTTAGCAGCCAAAGGGTTAATCACATTTATTCCACCATTACTGGTATGAAATCTAAGATTTCTGTAGTATTCTGAGTCAGTGGTTGGATGCCTAGATATAAAGTTTAAAAAAATAAAAAATACAGTTGGAAAGAGTAACATGAAGTAATTCTAAAATTAATTTTTATGTTTTTTTTTAAATATTAGTCTGAAAATGGAAGAATTATTATTATCAGTTATTTGTAGAGCTCTAACAGATTCCACAGATATAATTGGAACACATAACATACACGGCGAGATTACATATGTGGTGCAGGCTTCAGTGTAACTGCTGAAACCCGCGTCATCCGTAATTTCCCCTTCGCACATCGGGGAATCACATATACGGCGCCGGCAGTTCATAAAGTGCCGTAAATCGGATAAACTAGCGATGTCCAGAAATGTGCTTAAATACACATTTCTGGAGTCGCCAGTGACTAACGGCACATTAGAAACTGCCGGCGCCTAAGAAAAATCGTTGTTTTTTTTTTAAATCTCCTGTAAAAGTCTAACACACCTCCTAAAAAAACGAAAAGTCAAAACCCCTATATCTGCCATCACCCCCATATAGGAACTAATAATAAATGTATTAACCCCTAAATCCGCCAACCCCAACATCGCAAACTACCTAATACATGTATTAATCCCTAATCCGCCATTAACCCACATCACAAAAAACTTAATAAATGTATTAACCCCTAATCCGCCATTAACCCACAACTCAATAAACCTAATAAATGTATTAACCCCTAATCCGCCATTAACCCACATTGCAATAAACCTAATAAATGTATTACCCCTAATCCACCATTAACCCACAATGCAATAAACCTAATAAAACTATTAACCCCTAATCCGCCAAAGCCCCACAACGCAAATAACTAAATTACTAAACCCCCTAACCTAACACCCCCTAAATTAATCTCAATTAAAAAAAATAAAAAATACTAAGTTAAAAGTAAAATAAAAAAGTCTAACATAACATAAAATAATAAACCAAATTATCAAAAATAAAAAAATTAAACCTAATCCCTATGAAAATAAAAATCACCGCCAAAATAAAAACACCCCCTACTCTAATACTAAACTACCAGTAGCCCTTAAAAGGGACTTTTGTAGGGCATTGCCCTAAGTAAAACAGCTCTTTTACCTTAAAAAATACTAAGTCCCCCCTCTAACAGTAAACCCCCCACCAACCAAGCACCCCAAAATAAAAAAACTAACAATAAAAAAATCCTAATCTACCCTAATCTAAAGGGGCATTTGTATGGGCATTAGCCTTAAAAGGGCATTCCTCTCTTTTACTGCCCTTAAAGGACCAGTAAACACAGCAGATTTGCATAATCAACAAATGCAAGATAACAAGACAATGCAATAGCATTTACTCTGAATTTCAAATGAGTAGCAGATTTTTTTCTAACAAATTTCAAAGTTATGTATATTTCCACTCCCCCTGTACCATGTGATAGCAATCAGCCAATCACAAATGTATATACGTATAGCCTGTGAATTCTTGCACATGCTCAGTAGGAGCTGGTGACTCAAAAAAGTGTACATATAAAAGACTGTGCACATTTTTTTTAATAGAAGTTAATTGGAAAGTTGTTGGAAAATGACATGCTGTATCTGAATCATGAAAATTAAATTTTACCTGAGTGTCCCTTGAAAAGGGCATTCAGCTCTTTTAAGAGTGCCTAATAAATTCCTAATCTAAAAAAAAAACAAACCCCAAAAAATAAAAACCTAAGTCTAACCCCCAAATAGGTATTTACCGTTCCGGACATCTGGCGCAGAAGGTTCTGTTCCAGGCGGTGAAGTCTTCTTCCATGTGGCCGACATCTTCTTCCAAGCGGGAACCTCTTCCTTCATCCAGGACCAAGCCGCCGCAGAGCGGAGCAGAGATGAGCGCAGAGCAGGACCAGCGACCGCTGAGTCATGGAGCGTGGAGGATCCTCTTTGTACGATCACTGAATAGTGAATTCAAGGTAGGCGTTTAAATATTGCGTCCCTTGCATTCCTATTGGCTGATTTGATTCTTCAAATTCAAATCAGCCAATGAGAGCTACTGAAATCCTATTGGCTGTTCAAATCCAAATATTTAAAAATGTGTTCAAAAGAAAAATGAAATAAAGAACGATTACAAGTTTATTAAAAAAAATAGTTATGTTGCCACCTGACACACACAGTAGAGAGTTTCTTCTTCAGCACATTATCATACTAGCTGCTATGCAAGAGTCTTCAAGCAGGATTAGCCTGCAATCAGTATCATCAGTGCACACTTTACTTTATTGTGATTTACAACATTTCATAGTAAACTTACTTAGAATGATTGGATACATAAAGTCCCTTTTCAATCAGATTTGGCTACTAAGAACATTTTGAGGTAAAATATCTTAATTTTTATGTAGTGATGTTCATGTGATATTTTATAGTCAACTTTTAACAGATATTCTGCATCACTTTCAAGTAATTCAACATTTTTGTATCATGTTCCTTTAATTCTCTAAAAGAGGCAGATCCTGGAAGTCCCAGAGAGATGAGAGCTGCCTCCAAGGGAGAGTGGAGTTATCAGGGGGGCACCTGGAACTAATATAAATTCTCAGTTTGCTGCAGATTTGTCAGAGTACAACACAGAGATGTGAAAAGCAAAATTAATCACACCTTTATTAAAAAAAAAATAACAAAAAATTATAACAAGTCCAAAAGCCAAAAGACAAGCCAGGAGTCAAAGCCAGAGCTGATAGTCAGACGAGCCAGGTCAAGAACCAAAGCCAGTAGTCAGATGAGCTGGGGTCAGGAACACAAAGATCAGCGAAGTCAGAACCAAGCCAGGGATCAGTAATCAGAAGGGATGAAAAAAAAGCCAGGTAATACATGGAGTCAGAAAAACAGGAACTCACAGAGAGGTCGGGGACAATGCAAGGGCAATGGCAAACAGGACTGAGGCAGTTAAATAGGGAGTGATGACATCATCATTCTGGGACTGAGACCTTTCTCTCTCTCTCTAATGAAGTTCTCCAGTTTGGTCATAAGAGGGAGCCTGGGAGTAGTGAGCGGCGTTAAAAATTCTGCTACAGGTAAGGAGAAAACACAAGTGAGTCTAAAGGATGGCAGCCAGATAAAAAGCTGCAAATAACTTTTGAAGTCAGGGAAAAACCCTGACAAGATTAAACTGAATTTCCTTTTCTACAGTTTGACTTGCATTTGCATTTCTAGTTTACTAACCACACTTTCCATAAGTTAAATGTGGTTTAGTGTGAACTTTGAACAAACTACACCTGCATACAGCTGGCAAGATAAATCAGTGAGACACTTGCAGGTGTCAATGTTTAGAGTATATAATGTGTTGTGAGAGAGCTTCAGACACCCAGGAACTCCCTTGTTCCTTCCACTTTTGTTAGTTCCAATCTGAGTTGTAGCATGGCAGTGACACAGCTTAGCTCTGCCTTTTGCTTGAAATTGCAGTTTGCGTACCCTCTATCCTGGCTAATACTTTTAATAAAGACATCCAACGCGGAGCATCCTCCTCGGCCGACGACTACCCGACGAATGAAGGTTCCTTTAAGTGACGTCATCCAAGATGGCGTCCCTTAGATTCTGATTGGCTGATAGCATTCTATCAGCCAATCGGAATTAAGGTAGGAAAAATCCTATTGGCTGATGCAATCAGCCAATAGGATTGAACTTCAATCCTATTGGCTGATTGGAACAGCCAATAGAATGCAAGCTCAATCCTACTGGCTGTTCCAATCAGCCAATAGGATTGAAGTTCAATCCTATTGGCTGATTGCATCAGCCAATAGGATTTTTCCTACCTTAATTCCGATTGGCTGATAGAATTCTACCACTCTCTGCCCAGCTTGGATGAAGACTTCTGCCCGTCTGGAGGACCACTTCTGCCTGGCTTGAAGATGTCTCCCGGTAAGTCGATCTTCAGGGGGTTAGGTGTTAGGTTTTTTTAAGGGTGTATTGGGTGGGTTTTATTTTTTAGGTTAGGGCTTTGGGCCTGCAAAAGAGCTAACTGCCCTTTTAAGGGCAATGCCCATCCAAAGCCCTTTTCAGGGCAATGGGGAGCTTAGGTTTTTTTAGTTAGTATTTGGGGGGGTTGTTTGTATTTTTTTTTACAGGTAAAAGAGCTGATTACTTTGGGACAATGCCCCGCAAAAGGGCAGTTTAAAGTTCTGTAATTTGTTTATTATTTTCTGTAATTTAGTGTTTTTTTTGTACTTTAGATAATTTATTTAATTTTATAATTTAGTTAATTGTTTTTAATTTATTTAATTGTATTTAATTGTAGTGTAGTGTTAGGTGTAATTGTAACTTAGGTTTTATTTTACAGGTAAATTTGTATTTATTTTAGCTAGGTAGTTATTAAATAGTGTGATAACTATTTAATAACTATTCTACCTAGTTAAAATAAATACAAAGCAAATTCCAAAACGAAAAGTTAGAAGAAATGCAGGCTGCACTGTAGGAGATGAGTTAAAACCAAGACATTATTTCATCCAATAAAAACGATATTTCTAAGCACACTTCGTGGTGAATACACCCAAGCACACAGGTGAATAGACTGCTCCTTGGAGAGCAGTCTATTCACCTGTGTGCTTGGGTGTATTCACCACGAAGTGTGCTTAGAAATATCGTTTTTATTGGATGAAATAAAGTCTTGGTTTTCATCTCCTACAGTGCAGCCTGCATTTCTTCTAACTTTTCGTTTTGGGAATTTGCTTTGTTATTATTCAGCGTAAGGGAATCGCTGAACAGAAGAATTTGCACACCCTTTGACCTTTTCTCCATGAGAAGGCTGCGTGAGCAGCGCTGCAATCAAGGCAGCTAAAGTGTGGGGTGTACGGCGTCCTGGAGTCGGAAGACGAACGCCACAGATTCAAACAGACAGGTTTCCCTTCCTGTGGTGAGTAGGGCCGGCTACATAACATTAAACATTGTGTATGTGTAGATAAACCGGTGTGGGACATATACCTAGATGTGTTTAAACATACTGCCTGTTGAATTTTGAACTTTCCCGTGACATTTAAATCAGCTTTGTGTTTTGGCAACGTTGTATCATTACTTAGCTGTGCGGGTGTATACCGTAAACATACATATTGATTATACAGACTTCCTTATTAATGCACTGCTAGGTTACAGTTACACAGGCGTTAATACACTGTGTTTTGGGACGACCACCCACTAGGCCTTGGAACAACAAGAAAGGTCTGTTACTTTACCAGTATAGCCCATGTTGTTGCAAGATGAAGGCTCTAGTATGAATGTTGGAATTATTTATAAAATAAATAGGAACTTGCCTGTAAAATAAAAATAAACCCTAAGCTAGATACAATGTGACTATTAGTTATATTGTAGCTATCTTAGGGTTTATTTTACAGGTAAGTATTTAGTTTTAAATAGGAATAATGTAGTTAATGATAGTAATTGTATTATATTTATTCAAATTAGATTTAAGTTAGGGGGGTGTTAGGGTTCGATTTAGGTTTAGGGGTTAATAAATTTAATATAGTGGCGGCGACGTTGGGGACGGCAGATTAGGGGTTAATAAGTGTTATGTAGGTGGCGGTGGTGTAGGGGGGCAGATTAGGGGTTAATAAGTATAATGTAGGTGGCGGCGGTGTAGGGGGGCAGATTAGGGGTTAATAAGTATAATGTAGGTTGCAACAGTGTGGGGGGGGCAGATTAGGGATTAATGAGTAAAATGTAGGGTGGCGGCGGTGTAGGGGGGGCAGATTAGGGTTAATAAGTATAATATACGGTGGTGGTGGTGTAGGGGGGGCAGATTAGGGGTTAATAACATAATGTAGGTGGCGGTGGTGTAGGGGGGCGGCAGATTAGGGGTTAATAAGTATAATGTAGGTGGCGGTGGTCTCCGGGAGTGGCGGTTTCGGGGTAATAACTTTATTTAGTTGTGGCGGGGTCCGGGGAGCGGCGGGATAGGGGTAAAACAGTATAGTATAGTGTGGGTGTTTTAGTGACAGTATACCAATAAAGGCTGAGAAAAATCCGAAGAGCAGCGAGATCGATGACTGTTATTTAACAACACTACTTGGTGCTCGGCTTTTTTGGTAACTTTGGAGGCGAGCGTATTGGTGACGGCGAATGCAAGTAAGTTGACAGGTTGATAAATAGGGGCCTTGGTCTACCGGCAGGGTCCAGTGGACCCTACAGGTAGCTTGTGTTATGTTTTTTTAATGGAATTTATTATTATTTGATAAGAATTTGTGACTTTATTACTGCTAATTAGACAGTTATAAATCTGAAAGCATTAATTTTTTTGTATTTCCACTTTCCTGTAAATTCAAATTATAGCATCGTACACTGGCAGGGTTCATCGGACCCATGCTGCTCTTCAATGGTTTCTCCATTATGACTCATCAAATCACATGATTACTATACTGCACTCTGTGAGCCACTTTCAGTCTACAAGTTAAGACATGTTTCTGCATGTTAGGACTTGCTTTCTTAGCTTTTGAAGATTTGTTATGCTTTCCTGACTTGGTGGTGTAGTTTCATCATGGCTCGTAAACGCCTCAGTACTGAAGAAATACTTACAACTAGATTACAAGTTTTTGTCGGTAAGGCTTGCGGTGCTAACGAGCCTTTTTTTCCCACCGATAGGATTGAGCTTGCATTCTATTGGCTGTTCCAATCAGCCAATAGAATGCAAGCTCAATCCTATTGGCTGATCCAATCAGCCAATAGGATTTTTCCTACCTTAATTCCGATTGGCTGATAGAATCCTATCAGCCAATCGGAATTCAAGGGACGCCATCTTGGATGACGTCATTTAAAGGAACCTTCATCTTCGTTAGGACGTCGATGGAAGAGGATGGCTTCTCGTCGGCTGGATTGAAGATGGATCTGCTCCAGATGGATGAAGATAGAAGATGCCGCCTGGATGAAGACTTCTGCTGCTTGGAGGACCTCTTCTGCCCAGATCGGATGAAGACTTCTGCCCCTCTGGAGGTCCACTTGTGCCCGGCTGGGTGAAGATGGCTCAAGGTAGGGAGATCTTCAGGGGGGTAGTGTTAGGTTTTTTTAAGGGGGGATTGGGTGGGTTTTAGAGTAGGGTTTGGTTATGTGGGGTGGTGGGTTTTATTGTTGGGGGGGTATTGTATTTTTTTTTTTACAGGTGAAAGAGCTGATTACTTTGGGGCAATGCCCCGCAAAAGGCCCCTTTAAGGGCTATTTGTAATTTAGTATAGGTAGGGAATTTTATTATTTTTGGGGGGCTTTTTATTTTATTAGGGGGATTAGATTAGGTGTAAATTAGTTTAAAATTCTTGTAATTCTTTTTTTTCTGTAATTTAGTGTTTTGTTTTTTTTTTGTAATTTAGTTTATTTAATGTAATTGTAATTAATTGAAGGTAGTTTAGGCCAATTCGTTTAATGATAGTGTAGTGTTAGGTGTAATTGTAACTTAGGTTAGGATTTATTTTACAGGTATATTTGTCTTTATTTTAACTAGGAAGTTATTAAATAGTTTAATAACTATTTAATAACTATTGTACCTAGTTAAAATAATATTCAAGTTGCCTGTAATATAAACCCTAAGCTAGATACAATGTAACTATTAGTTATATGTAGCTAGCTTAGGGTTTGTTTAGTTATTTATTTTTTATTTTATTTTTAAAGCTTTATTGATGTGAAATGTCAATATACAAACAGAGGTTAAAGAATAAAACATTTAACAAATATATTCCGTCAAAATATACAATCATGTCTCCAACCATCATAATCAAAGTTATAAATCACATCTTTAGTAGGTATTCCCATCCTTCGGACAAAGTCCGATGCTGGGAGCTTAATGTCCATTTTTCATTTAATTTTCTCTGCGATTTTCAAATTATAAACACAAGATTAAAAATAAACAAACTGAGTGTTGTGTATATAAAACAGTTATGAAGTTTGTCGCGAGAAAAAAGGAAAGAAGGGGGGGGAGAGAGAAGGGTCAGTAGTAATGGAGAGGGGAAAAAAAGGGGGGAAGGGGAGGTAAAAGGATAATTAGATTGTACCACGCCACAGGGCAATAATAATTTCATATGTCACCAATTTGTGTGTTTTCAAATAGTGAAATCTCTCCAAAAGAAGAGTCTCGTCTTCCTGGACGCGCCATTCCTCCAATGTAGGAATAACCTGTGATTTCAATTTTCTGGGAATTAGCTTCTTGGTACAGGAGATCATTATTAGCATTAGAGCCAGGTGTGCGTCACTCTGTGTTTTGGGCAGGGATAGGAATAGTAGAATCTCTGGAGTGTTTGGGACTTGAGTGTGAACAATTGTGGACATTTGTCTTGTTACTGTTGACCAAAAGATCTCTAAGTTCGGGCAATTGCCACCTAATATGAAGAAGGGACCCTTCTCTCCACAGCCCCTCCAACAGTGGAGCTCAGAGCAGGAAATATTTTGTGCAACCTCATCGGAGTGAGGGTACCATCTGCTGATAAGCTTTATGTGGGTCTCCTGAACATGAGCCTGATACAGACTATAATACAGCTATGTCATAGGAACCCAGGGAGAAGTACCGTGCTTGTCTGTCAGAGACTCTTATCTGTATCAAGATCAGATATCTTAATGCAAAAATGTGGGCTCTTCTCCCTTACCTAGGTTGCCTGTGGCAATTTATACAGGAAGGTTTTGTTTTTAGAGCAGCAAACTGATTGTGATAAAAAGAAAAAAAGTGCAGCTTCTCAAGTGTTTTTTATACTTGATTAGTAGTTATTTATGTCTCATACAATTTTCCTTCTAATAGTCGAGCTAACCTTGTGGCAATCCCATGAGTGCTTCTATAGATTGATGTGAAAACTCATTGCAAACCTCAGCACAATGCTTCCTCCTTCACTGACCACAAAGTTAATAAACAAGCTTGTTGCTGCAGACACAATAAATGATAGCCCACACACTTTGACCATACTTAGACACACAAACTTCGACAAGCCCCTTTAATGATTTTTCACTAGAAGCATTAACTGAGAGCATAGTTTATTGAACTTTAAATATTTGGCACCTTTTTATATTTTTAATGCAGAACTTAAATTAAATGTCGCAATGCAGATTAGTATTAATATAGTTTTTGTCAATGCACCAAAAGATTCCATAGGAGTACAATAAATAAAGACCAGACAGGGAGGGTAGACTGGGGAAGGACCTCAGGGTCCTCACTGATATTTATTTATATACATTTTTATATATAAAGATACTAGATAGCCAGACAGACACACAGACAGACAGAAATGTGAAGTGGAGAATCGGTTATCTGGGCATAATTGCCTTTATTACTGGATGTGCAGACAGTCTACTTTACGAGAGCTGTTCATGACTATGGGAAATGCACCCAGTTTTATTCTGAAAGTTGTGTGAGATCGTAGTTTGTTACCATGTTGTGGTGTCTGAAAATGTGCACACATTAAAACAATCAGCTTCTCCAATTTTTAAAGGAATATGAAATAGTACTTAAACAGTAGTAAAAACAAATATGTTAAATCAAAGTAAACAAAAAAGAAGTGTGTTAAAAAAACAGCAAACAACTTGCTTGTTTTCTTGTAAAAATTCTCCAGTGTATCCCCTGCCTACAGCTTAGACTAGACAAGGGACTAGACATTCAGGTTGCATTTTGTCTCTTCTGATCATGGGCAAAACATGACTCCTGTCTGTCTAGCTTTCACTGATAATTAAACAGGCCTCATTTTACTGTAGAAGATTTATGACATAAAACTAGATAAGCCTTTGAGTCGAGACCACCAGCCCACTTGTAGGGCTATGACAGGAATTAAATTAGGTTACCAAAAAAGAGAAATAAAAAGGTAAAATCCTTTTAAAATGATGAATAAATACATATTACAATGTATATATATATATTATGTATAATCCACTATATCATTTGACTATAACAAGAACAAATACACCAGAAGAGAACATTTGCTGTCAAGTAATATTTATACAATTTACAGTGACAATTATGTTTCATAGTGACTCCATTTTAGACAGCTCCATCCCATCAACACTGTTGTTATTTAGTGACAACTGGATATACTGTACATGGCTCACTTCACAATACAGACTACACTGTATTTTTAAGCCCAGTTGCTATAACTCACTAATAATTATATTACAGGTACAAATCCCCCCCAAATCCGGAATTCCAAAATTATTCTGAAATCCAAACTTTTTAA